>NC_056742.1:116196510-116374010 GCF_019279795.1 Protopterus annectens | reverse complement strand
GTGCCGGTATATAGAATTTATCTCTATTATCCATTTTGGTGGTCTATTTTAAATGCTCAGAACCTTCCCTGTGAAAAAGTACCTTCATATATTTAGTGTAAAGTTGGTTGCTCCCTATACTTTTTGCCTGTGCCACTTATTTTCCTTCCTGTTTAGGTGACCCCTTTACATTTCCTAAATATCATCTTGTTCATATATGTCATGCCCCTCCCCTCTTCCTGATCTATAATGAAAAGTATTGCAGCTGTTAGTCTCTAGCTATGCCTTTTTCACTTGTAGCAGTAGTATGGTTATTGTCCAATCAACAACTATCTTACTAAAGACTGCAATCCAAATTGTAGCTTGCTACAGATCCCCCACCATGCCCCAAGATTCTCACTACACCTTTCTAAACATACTAGAAAATATTAAGATACAACCAAATACTCTAATACTGGGTGATTTCAACTACCCTGCCATTAATTGCCAAATTCTGGTAATCACGGCCACACAGGTAGAAACTGCACTCTCCAAAGCTAAGAATACAACATCCATGGGACCAGATGACATCCCGGGCTGTGTACTGTATTAACTACAAAATGAACTGGCACCTCACCTAAGTGTCATGTTTAATCATAGCCTCACCTCAGGCTTTTTGCCCACTAAGTGGCGCACAGTTACAGTTATCCCACTCCACAAGGGGAGATCTACCTCGGATCCCGGGAACTACCATTCCATCAGTCTGATGAGCCTGATCTGCAAGGGCATGTAATGCATTATCATGGAACTTATAAACAAAGACATTGGCAACCTTCAAACACTGGACCCAGTTTGGGTTCATGAAGGGCCGATCTTATCTCCTGAAACTGATTGACTTCTTTAAATCAGTCTCCAGAGCTGTGGACGAGGGTAAGGCGGTCCACACAGGCTATCTGGACCTCGCCAAGGCCTTCCACACCATTTCCCACTCTGGAATCATAGATAAACTTACTAAGCTGGGCATAAATCCCTACATCACTCAATGGGTTGCCAACTGGCTTACTGACAGAACCCACACTGTAAAAGTAGCCGGCTCCAAATCCAGCTCCAGACAAGTGTCAAGTGGAGTACCTCAGGGTTCAGACCTGGGACCGCTCTTGTTAGGCATCTACTTCTCTGAAGTACAGGCTAACACTAAGGGACTCTGGCTAGCAAAGTTCGCAGATGACTGCAAACTGGGAGTCATTATTGAATCCCCAAATTATGTGGATATTCTACAAAAGGGCCTTACAGAAACAGATGCTTGGTGCCAGAGCCATGGGCTCAAAATTAATGCAAGGAAATGTATAGTTATCCCCTTTGGGAAAAACCATGTACCCCTGAATTACCACATAGGTGGCAGTACACTAAACACCAAAAGTGTGATGAGAGACTTAGGGACACAGGTGGACAGTGGTCTCACCTTCGATAACCACATCGCCATAACAGTCATGAAATCTTTCTATGTGGCACACCTCATCACTAAGGGCTTTTCATCCAGAAAAAAGGAGGTCATTGGCCCACTGTACTCAGCCCTCATTAGACCCAGTATAGAGTACAACACTCCATTTGGTATGTACCAAACAAGACATCTGCAGCAGCTGGAAAGGCCACAGAAATACCTCACTAAAAGATTCACAGGCCTAAAGCAGATGCCCTATGTTGACTATCTAAAAAACTCCAGCTATACTTTGTAGCATATCGTCTACTCAGAGGCGATCTCTGCTTAACATACAAGGCCATGTCAAACCCTGAGCTGTTGGACATGCTCCACTTAAAGAAATCCCAATCCCTCAGAGCCACATGCTCCAGGGATCTAATCCTTGTCATCACAATAAACACAACATGCTGTAGGGATAAATTCATGACCCAGAGACTCTTCATACTCTGGAATAGACTGCCCATACATGTCAAGCAGAGTGCCTCCTTGGCCTTCTTCAAAAGGAACCTTGATGACTGGATGGGAGATAGGAAATTCACCCCAGGGATCACGTCAGTCGCCCTGCTAGACAGAGGTCCAGGGAAGTAAATATTGTGGAACGAAATATCCAGGGAATTGTTATGGCTAGGCTTGTATAGGCCCTAGGGCCGATAGCCTAGTACCAAATTATTAACCTATGAACCTAATCATAGATGGTATTAAAAATGTCAATAAAAGACTAATGACTTTTATTTTTGCACCACTGCTACATGTCACAATTAATGATCTCGATATCCAAACAGAGCTAGCCTAATTAAAACAGGAGCTTTATACTGTACTTTGGCATTGCTTGCTTTAATTTATTCACAGTAGTGCCCCCTTTTCATAAAATACAGATATATTTAAACAGAAATTAGCTTATCCATTGCAGTCCACAATGACTATTTGGCATAATGGTTAAGGCCTTTTCCTCAGATGCACAAGATTCAATCCTGATCATCGGCCAGTGCCTGTTTGGAGTTTGCATGCTCCCCTTGTGTCTCTGTGGGGCCCTTCCCACCTCCAAAAAACATGCTGAGTGTTTCCATCTTAAACTCACTAATGAATGGAGCTGTGGGCAGTAACACAAACTCTCCATGGTGCCCTTTCGGGGGAAGAGTTGCATAGACCAAGCACTTTTGGCATCTACTGTGGTGTGCATTATCCTTAAGATAGGAGAACACAGATCAAAGACTGTGCACCAGGTGATTCGGTCATGTTGACTAACATTGCTAAATTGGCATTTGTATTTGCCTGTGATAAGTGGGTTGAGGACCTGGCCTATGCCAGGGACCCAGGCTGGCTAATGGTGGGGGGGTGTATGTGCCCCTATTGGCCAGTGTTTGTCTGCCATAAAGCCCAGCCTGGGTAACCTGGGATAGCTCTGTTCAGCAAAAGCTGGACGTAAAACCAATCAACCTGCCAAACATGAACTAAGAATTGCTAAACTCAATGTAGGTTAACTGACAGGAAGTGTATGACATGATGGTACGGAGAAGGCTGGACATCTTATGTATCCAAGAAACAAGATGGAAGGGCAATGTTGGAAAGACACTTAGCTTGGGATCCAGAGTCTGCTATTCAGGAGGAGGACAGACTACAAATGGTATGGGAATTGTGTTGAGGGAGAGGCTTCAGAAGGCAGTGAGGGAAATTGTCAGAATTAGTGACAGACGCATGGCAAGCAGACTCTAGTGTAATGATAGGGCAGTAGTCATAATCTTAGCCTATGCCCCACAGCCGGGTTGTGATAGTGAGGAAAAGACTGCATTCATACAGCAGTTGCAGGACCTACTGGATAAAGCAGGACAACAGGAATTTGTGTTGATAATGGATGACTTGAATGCACATATCAGGGGGAGAGACAGAACAGGTTATGAGAACTGCCAGGGTTCACATAGGTGGGGCAACAGGAATAAAGGAGGCGAAGCCATTCTAAACTTCTGTCTGGAAAATGGCTTGATGGTAGCCAATACACAGTTTAGAAAGAGAGACAGTCACAAGATATCATGCAAGAGTGGCCAACATGCAACTCAGATGGACTTCCTCCTAGTAAGGAAAGGGCACTGGCACAGAATCAGTGATTGCAAGGTCCTACCTAGTGAAACAGTTGGCCCTCAGCGTAAACCACTGGTTGCATAATCAGCTGCCAGCAATGGTCAGAGAAGACTCTAATGTCAACAGAGACCAGGTTGAAGACCTGGATGCTGACTGGAGAGAAAGTACAACAGTTCAAGGAATTAGTCAGGGCTCTAGCACCCCAAGAAGAGGAGGAAATATGTGGAGAGGAAGAAGAATACAGCACCTCAAAACGGCATTTGTGAGGACTACAGAACAGATATGTGGCCGAGTCAAGTATGGAAATAAGGTATATAAGGAAAGTTTATGGTGGAATGCAGAAGTCTAGGGAGTCATCAAAAGAAAGAGTGCAGGAAAAAGTGAGAGATAGAAAAGATGGACCAGGCTAGGAAGAAATATTGATTGGCTAACAATGAAGTTAAGAAAGGAGTTGCAATAGCAAAGAACAGGGCATCAGAGGCACTCTACCAGCTTCTGGAAAGTGACTCAGTAGGTGGCACAAATAAACTATATCAAGTTGCAAGACAAAGACAGAAAGATAAAGAAGATAATCAGACACTCTTCATAAGGGATGCTAGCAACAACCTGCTTGCCAGACCACAGGACATCAAAGGCAGATGTAAGGAGTACTTCCGGCAGCTTCTGAATGAAGAAAACCCCTCAGAAGCTGTACTTTGCCAGACACAGCCTACAATGAGAGAAAATAAGGAGCCTACCATAGAAGAAGTAAGAATAGCACTTAGGAAAATGAAGTCTGGAAAAGCAGTAGGCTCAGATGAGGTCACAGCAGATATGATAAAGATGTTGGGTGAGATAGTGGAGAAATGGCTCCTGAGGGTACTCATAACAGCATGAAGAGAAAGATGTATCCCCAGATGACTGGAGAATAAGCATGCTCATGCCAGTGTACAAGAATAAAGGGGACAGCCACAACTGTGGGCAGTACAGAGGTATCAAGCTCCTGTCATATTGCATGAAAGTTCTGGAAAGGGTGATTGCTAAACAAATACACAGAGTAGTAGAAAGTAAGATGGGAGATGAGCAGTTTGGCTTCAGAACAGAATGCAGCACAACTGACCTGATGTTTGCAGTGAGACAGATAGTTGAGAAGAAGCTAGAGATGAGGAAAGAGTCCAACTGGGCATTCATAGACTTGGAGAAAGCATATGACAAGATCCCAAGAAAGCTGACTTGGGCAGTACTGCAATAGTTCAAAGTCCTAGAAAGATTGGTAGAATTAATGCAGGCTATGTACAAGGATCCAATAACTCAAGTAAGAACAGTGTTTGGTCACTCGAAGGGATTCCAAGTGGGAGTGGGTGTGCACCAGGGCTGAGCTCTGAGCCCACTGGTGTTCATACTGGTGATGGACTACATTAGCAAACAGATCAGAGGGGACAGATCAGCAAAGTTGTAGTATGCAGATGATATGGCATTACAGGCAGACTCTGAACTCAAGAATGTTAGCAAATAATAGGGGAATGGAATGAAAAACTTGAAGGCATATGGGAAGAAATTAAGTACAGATAAGCCAGTGGTAATGGTAGCAAATTGAGAAAATCAGAAGAAGCTGAAAATTGATGTAGAGGGGAAGACAGTGGAACAGGTTAATACCTTCAAATATCTGGGAGGGGTGGTTGATGAGAAGGGAAGTCTGAATGAAGAGATTAAATCTAGAATCAGAGGGGCAACAGCCATTTGGCACAGAGTGTCGTGTGTAGTGTATGACAGAAGAATGTCAAAGAAGCTGAAAAGTAAGGTGTACAAAACAGTGGGGTGACCACTACTAGTGTATGGTACAGAAACCTGGGCAATAAAAGCAGAGCAGGTGAGAAAGCTAGATGTGATGAAAATGAAGTGCCTGCGAAGGGTGATAGGATGCACGCTGTGGCACAGATGAAGAAATAAGGCCATAAAAGCAGAAGCCAATAGCTCCAGTTGCAGAAAAGATCAAAGAGAACAGATTACTGTGGTCTGGGCACATGTGGTGAAAAGCAGGAGACAATCTGGTGAGGAAAATTTGGGACAGACAGGAAAAAGGATAGAGGAAACAAGGGCATCCAGTCTATATTTCTATACGCAATATTCAGATCACTGACAGGTGCCCAAAAAAAGTTTCTTTGTTCATCAAAATATAGTACATCTTATTCACATAATTATCGTAGTTCATAATAACTAACCCATCCCCCTTGTCAGGTTTTATGCACCAATATCTCTTGTTCCAGGAAATTAGGGCCTAAGACTCCCTTTCATCTTGTGACAAATTAAATTAAAATATTTTCTCCTGTTGAATTTCCTCTGCTTATATTCACAAACTTTTTCATACATGGCTACTCAAGGATGCAATGAGGGATTATAGATGCTATTCCTTTTTAAACCCATTCCTGTTTCAGTGTTATTGTTCATATTCTTAAGCACTAATGAGAAATCCAACTTATAAGTAAACATTTTTAAATCTAATAAAGTATGTAATGAAGAAGCAGATTGGGTAGGAACAAATTTGTAACCACATTTAAACAAAGTAAAGTACACACTAGTAATGACTAAATCACTATAATTGAATATATGAAAATCACTGTCACTACGAACAGTGTCAGACAGTTCCATATTGTCCATGCAGTTTTCATTTATTTCCTGTAATACTGGCAATTCTACCCTCTTCCCTACTCTCGTTATTTAGTTATTTAGTGTTCCATGGCTTTAATGCATTTATTCATTATTTTTTATCTAATGTATTTTTACTCAGTGTATTTTTCTTTTCCATGTCCCTTTAAATGTTCTATGTGGCTTGTTCAGTAGTCACATGATCAAGCAGGCAATGTTATATAACAACTTGCTAACAGAGCAGCTAACATTTGGTTCTGAAGAAATCTTAACATTTTATGAAAGATGAAAGCACCTAACCATTAAAAAAACTTTCATTGTTACTGCTTTGGTTTCTTTCTCAAGGGTGTGCTGATAATTTATTCTGAATATCAGGGAGTATGTCTGTTGGAGAGGTTAAAATATTGATATGACTCTCATTGGTTGGTTAGGCAAGAGCAGGTTACTGAAGGTGCTGCATTACTAGTCCTAATTGCTGGATAGTTGATAAATAAGCAGAAGGTAAAGTCATATTTAAGCTGACTAATCCTACAGTCATAATGTTTTTGGTGCTATTAAATGTCACACAAAATAAAACTGAGTACTCAGATTTGTGAAAGGGTGGGGGTTATGATATGGGATGCACAGTGGTGCAGCGGATAGTGTTGTCACCTCACAGCAAGAGGTTCCTCAGTTCGATTATTGGCTGGGATGCCTTCTGTGTGGAGTCTGCATGTCCTTCTTGTGTTCACTTGGGTTTCCTCTGGGCGCTCCGGTTTCCTCCCAAAGACATGCAGTAGGTGGATTGGACACTTTAAATTGGCCTTAATTGTGAGTGTGCATGCAAATGTATGGTGTGAAACAACTACCATAGCAGGACTAGCCACCTGGCAGTGTAAACCTTGGCTCAAGATGATTGTCACTGTTGAAGTGACACCCTGACCCATTGTGCAAAAATGGGAAAAAGGGGTTGTGGATTGATGGATGGATGGATGGATGGACAGATGGATGGAGATTATGATAATGCACTGGGCACTGTACTGACTGATAAAGACAAGGCCTGGTTGCCAAAACAATTGCTTATCTGAATGGATATTTTTTCTGTATCGGCTTTTCATGAGTATAGTATTATATTAGATTCTATTTATATTATCTTGTGTTGTGTTATACACATGGCTGGTATACTATGCACTATACTTCAAGCAGCATGGCTGTATGATTGTATGCCTAGGCAGAATTTAGATTTTATGACTATGGACTCCCTTCTAAGAATTTTAAATACCTTTGTTATGGTTCTGAAAGTTGACAAACTAAAAAATAAGGTTCCTTCATTTGTTGTAAACGTGATCAGAAACAAAACTGGCATGTCTGGTAGCCAAATTAGTGTGTGTGTGTGTGTGTGTGTCTGTGTGTGTGTGTGTGTGTGTGTGTGTGTGTGTGTGTGTGTGTGTGTGTGTGTGTGTGTGTGTGTGTGCGTGCGTGTTTGTGTTCTTTATATGTGTGTGTTTGTAGAGAAGAATGTGGGAGCTCACAAATTTTATCAATTAAGTAAAGGGGACAGGAACAAAACTCACAATATCTTGCAGTATCTGACAGGTGCAGCTATACAAAGTATTAATGCTTTATGTATGTGAGACAAGTAAGGACACTGTATGGATATTTAAGGGAAAAATAAAAATGGCATGATAGTTGCGCTTTAATGTGTATGATGCAGACAGACATAAAGGCCCACAGTTCCTCTAAATCACTGCATTGATTTTAATTAAAATACTTCACTGCTCTATTTACATTGTGTATAATTTCACCAGGCAGCTAGCCAGCTCATTAATATTAATTCTGTCTCATGCACATGCTCATAAATGCTCTTTAAATATGTGCTTTTGCTACTTCCAATCCACTTCCCTCACATCTGTTGGGTCTCATTTGAAATATCCAAGGACCGGGGCACTGAAGAGTTTTTACTTTTTGAAGATGCAATAATTTTATATATATATATATATATATATATATATATGTATGTATGTATAGGTTATTTGGCTCATCCAGGTGTGATTGACAATATTATATGAGAGAGAATTCCTCAAACCATTATATTCCACTAGGCCCTAAAAGAATAACATTAAAGTTGGTTATGCTGTATGAAACCTAATGCTAAAAGAAAGAGAGAAAGACAGAAATTAAACTAATAATAATAATAATAATAACAATAGGCCAGATTCCAAAAGGGTTGCTCTCAGTGTAGGTCTGCCCCGATTCTGAATGACTTGCTCTCAGTGCAAGTGACTTACTTCAGTGTAAGCCCTATCTATAAACAGACTTACTACAGGAACCAAATTCCAAAACTCCTACTCTCAGTGTTGTCACTTACACTGACAGCAAGTCTTTTGGAATCAGGGCCAATAACTGTCAATATGCCTATCTGTACAAAATTTAACTTTTAGTCAATTACAGTAAAGCACTTTTCAGGGTTGGTTTGTCTGCTCTTAAAGCTTGAACTTGTATACTAATTGTTTGTACTAATTGTGGAGCTTTTCTCCCGGGCCTCCGCTGAAAAAGGGTTTTTACCCAGTCGGACTAACCTGGTCAACAAATGTCAAATAAATAATAATAAAAAGCATTATACTGAAATTTCTGTTATTGTCTTAGAAATGTTTTTTTCAAAATTTACCCTTAATTTTTCCTTAGGATGTTTGTCTCCTGAAGGTTTCAGCATCGGAAGAGCACAGAGAGGATTTTTGCTACCATAAATAGCCAAAGAAAGTTCCTGGTGATTTAGAAGTGACCTTTAGCAAAGGTTCAGCACCTCTGTGAGAGCAGTGTAATGACCTTTGCCCATTTGTCATTTTTAATTAGGGTAGCTTCTCCCACTTCACTGTCCAACATAACATATTTTTAAGTAAACCAAGTAACAACATTCCTTCTGTCTCTTGATCTGTTCTTTCTGATTTTCTTATGAATTTTCTATTTTCATATCCATTATCTTTAATATTTAAGCATGTGAACCGTCTTCATCTCTCAGCCCATCAGTATCACATGCACTGTCTGAAGGTAGCCCCTCAGCTGTGTAGCATTAGATGGTGTAGGTTCTTCAGGATGCATTCAGAGTACTGAAGTGATGTTTGTGCTACAAGGTCAGCATGTAGAAATTACATCACTACATTATGCATGATAGCTGGAACTTTATTCAACACATTTGTTAGTTCAGCAAGATGGCATCGAGGTAGGAGTTCTATAGATTAGCAATCACATTTATTTCTGTATAACTATTAGATTAATTTATTTCAATACAGAGTATGAACTTTAGATTTTTTTTCTTTTGTCTTTGCACTGTGGAGTTTGTTACTGTAGCTTTAAATCTCTTCCATATCAGATAACAGTCGTCTCTGATTGGTAGGAAATGGTTCTGGTACACAGAGCAGAATATTTTGACATCCATATAAAGGTGAATTGTTTCTTCTGGTAGATCTTAGAGTTTCTTGGCAATTAGATAAGATGTTGTTTCTCAGTGATCCTTGATTGTTTTTCTCACTGCCTTTACCCTTCTTAGGTTTGCCCCGCTCCGTTTGCCCTGCGGGCTCACTCCGCTCCCCTACCCCCAATTCCCACCCACCCCCACTACATCTAAACTTATACCCTCATAACCCCACCCACTTCTTCTCCAACTACTTAACCCCACCCTTTCCTCTTCTTTGTTCCCTCCCCCTCAAACCCTTCCCTTCACTACTACTCGAACGTCATCCACTTTGAACCCTCCACACACCACTCACCTCACTCTTTACTAACTACTAGAACTCCCTACAAACCAAAACATGTCCCCAAAAATATACTCTTCTCAACTCACCTAATTCTCTTTATAAACCTAACCTTCATCTACTACCTCACTCAGCCTAACTCCCTATCTCACACCCCACTCTTCCACACAACCCTCTCTCTCAACATACCTCACTCCTACGCAGCCATACATATATCTCCTACACTTTATCCCATCAATAACAATCTATGCTTTCGCTACAAAATTATCTTAGCTTACAAACTTTCTAACCACTCCCTCCCAAACAATTACCCAATAGCTAACAATATCTATAAAAAAAAAAACGAAAAGCCCCTACCAAACAAAGCAAATTCTAACATCTCTTCTATTATCTGGAGATGTTCACCCTAACCCAGGCCCAAACACCTCCTCTTCTACCTCTAAATCTATTACATTTGCATCCCTTAATGCACAAAGTATAGCTAACAAAATTCATAACCTTCAAGCCTGGCTATACCATAACAATCCTGATATCTTAAGCATATCCGAAACCTGGCTAAAACCTCATATCAAAGACAAGGAGATAGTCCCACCTAACTACTCTATTATCAGGGCAGACAGAACCAGCGTAAAAGGTGGTGGAGTAGCCCTACTCTACTCCTCCTCTCTATGCATAACTCCCTACAATAAAGCTATTCCCCAATTTAACAATGCAGAATTAATAATTGCCCAGCTTCAATTAAACAAGCGCAAAAATATATGTATTGCCTCTCTCTACATTCCCCCTGGAGACAATATCTCTACTCTTGAAGATATCCTCTCCTGGTTCTCAACCAATATATCTAACGAAACCATCATAATGGGAGACACCAACATCAATTGGTCCTCCACTCAATCCCATACCCCCTCCATCAACATCAACCTATATAACTTCTCCCAACTCATCAACTCCTCCACTAGGCCCTCTAAAGACTTTACCACTGGCAGTATTATTGACTGGATCTTAGTCTCTCACCCCCACTGCTACCCTGATAGTGGAACTCTCCCTGACTCATTAAGCGACCACCTCCCCATCTTTGCTACATGCCTCCCTTCTCCAGTTCAAGCTACCCATAATTACATTTCTTTCAGGCACCTAAAAAACTTCAACCCAGAAGCCTTCTCCAACTCCTTAAAATCAGTCAATTGGTGCCCCCTAAAATCTCTCCCCCTCGAAAGTGCAATCACTCACTTTAATACTACCTTCCAAAGTCTTTTAGATATTCATGCTCCATTAAAAACCAAAAGAATAAAAAACAAAACTACCCCTTGGCTAACTAAAAGCACATTGAAAACCATGCAATTAAGAGATAAAGCCTGGTCACACTATCAGAAGCACAAATCTCCCACTACCCTTAATGAATACAAAACTCTTCGCAATACAGTAAAAAAGCTTATTTCGACAGACCGTCAAAACTATTACTCTTCCCTCCAAAGTAAATACAAATCTGACCCACAAAAATTCTGGAAAGTTATAACATCCCTCCTAAAACCCGGCACAACTGAAAACCCAAACCCCAACCCAAATGTACAAGACAATGAACTCGCCACCGAATTCAACTCCTTTTTCATTGACTGTATCTCCAAACTTATCTCTTCCTTCTCAAGCAACCACCCACCCCCTACTACCACCTGCCCTCTTCCTACACCCCCCTCTTCTCCACTCAATCACCCTACTACCTCACAAACCCCTATATTCTCACTGAAACCAATCCCTACCTCCACTGTAAAAAAACTACTAAAGAAGCTAAAACCATGCACTAATGCCCCCGATAACATCCCCTCACACTTCCTCAGCACATCTGCAGATGCCATCACCCTCCCAGTTAGTATCCTAATAAACCACTCCATCCAAGAAGGTCTTGTTCTACAAGTCTGGAAAAAACTTTTATCATTCCCCTTCATAAAGGAGGGAATAATACTAGCATTACCAACTTCCGGCCCATCGCCATCCTCTCTCCCATATCAAAATTCTAGAAAAATGTATCCATTTACAACTCCTTCCCTATTTATTAGACAACAATCTACTAAGTCCTACCCAACATGGCTTCCGCCCTAGTCATAGTACTATGACAGCCCACCTTTCATTCCTTGAAACTGTGAATAAAGCTAGAGACTCCGGTCTCACTGTATCTACCATCCTTCTTGATCTCTCCAAAGCATTCGACACGATCTCCCATAACCTACTGCTCACTAAATTGTCAAAGCTAAACCTATCACCTTCAACTCTTAACTGGTTCACCAGCTATCTCTCAAGCATTACCAACTTCCGGCCCATCGCCATCCTCTCTCCCATATCAAAATTCTAGAAAAATGTATCCATTTACAACTCCTTCCCTATTTATTAGACAACAATCTACTAAGTCCTACCCAACATGGCTTCCGCCCTAGTCATAGTACTATGACAGCCCTCCTTTCATTCCTTGAAACTGTGAATAAAGCTAGAGACTCCGGTCTCACTGTATCTACCATCCTTCTTGATCTCTCCAAAGCATTCGACACGATCTTCCATAACCTACTGCTCACTAAATTGTCAAAGCTAAACCTATCACCTTCAACTCTTAACTGGTTCACCAGCTATTTCTCAAACAGGCAACAAACTGTCAAATGGAAAAAAGCCATCTCCTCTTTCCTACACCCCCCCACAGGGGTCCCACAAGGCTCCATATTAGGCCCCCTCCTGTTCAACATCTTCATAAATGATTACTATCACTCCATCCCCCATGCTAGTATCATCCAATATGCTGATGATTCTACAATCATCTGTGCAGCCTCTTCCATTCCAACCCTTCTACAGTTCACCCAAGAAGCATTCTCCACCACAGAACTGTGGATGAAAGATAACCATCTTGCACTTAATGCAGCCAAATCAAAATTAATGATATTTACCCCCTCTAAAACAAACACATTTGATAAACAACTATTCTCCATCACCAGTCAGAATAATACTCCACTTGAACTGGTATCCGAAACCAAACTTCTAGGAGTTCAAATTGACAATAACCTTAAATTTGAGTCCCATCTACTAATAAACATAAAAAACCCCACCAAAAACTCGGCCTGCTCTATCAACACAAGCGATTCCTCTCATCAACAACCAAACTCACTCTCTCTACTACATTTCTCTTACCCTCTCTCCTTTATGGTGCCCCCTTTTTACTAACCTACAATCATCTATTAGAACTAAACTATCTACCTGCTACAACAAAATAGCCAAATTTGCCACTAGTACCAAAGCTTCAACACACCACTGCACACCACTTCATAAACTAAATTGGCTCGAACTTCCCAACTACCTCTCCTACACTCAACTCACATTTGCACACAAACTCATCTTCCAACCATCCCTCTGTCCCACCCTTTCTTCTACCTTTAAAATTCACCAGACTCAAAGACCTCTCAGATCCACTAATCAGAACCTAATAGTAGTCCATAGACCCCTTCGCCCCCCAGGACAAAAGCTCCTCTCGTTTTCCATAGCTCGATTATGGAACTCCCTACCTCCCTCCATTCACACCATCGCTAGCCTTCCTACCTTTAAAAAAACACTTCACACCTACCTAACATCCAGATGGGAATGCTCCTGCTCCCTCCCCACATAATCATTCTCCACTTCCTCTATCCTTATTACTTTCACCTCCTATATTTTGCTCATAATCCTATCCTAAATATCATCTATCAACCTAAAAAAAATATATATATATATATGTATATAACTACACTCTATCATTATTTTCGTGGATAATTCTACTGTTTGTAAACTTTACCTTGCTATGAGCTGTATACTATGTAATGTATATCTCTGTAACATGTATTCTTGTTGGAGCTTTTCTCCCCAGGACTCCATTGAAAATGGGTTCACTTGGCCCAATGGACCATCCTGGTTAACCAACAGCAAATAAAATAAATAAATAATAAATAAATGTTTTGTAAATATTAATATTTCTTCAAAGCACTCTATCCATAGGCAGAAGCTTATGAATATTATCCCTTTTCTTGTACCATGCCTTGTAAGCCTGTATATTTCTCTTTGAAGTATATTGAAGTTGTATATGGACTGTAAATAATTTGTCTTTGTGTTTGAGATTCTGGGATCTCTTGTCATCTGCCTTGGAATGTTACTGATGCAACAAGAGTCTTGGCAGCTGAACTTACATTTGCTTCTAAGAAAAAAATTTCAAAGCAACACCTTGGCAGAATCATAGAAAATCAGAGAAATCACAGAAAATACAGGGCAACTGGGTCATATGGTTATTTACACGTGATAGTACTCACTCTTTGACGTTATCTCTTCTAGTTTTGCTGAGGGTGAATTTGAGAATACCCATCCGATTTTTTTTAACTTTTTTTTTTTAAAAGCTAGTTTGTCACATTGCTTGACCTGGAGTGAAGTTTATTTCAGGGAAGGTTAGTCATTGCATAATTGTCTCTCTACCCTGATCTGCTTATTTGGTGGAATATGTTCGGTTCTCTGGTCCTAGTGTTTATTAGACTGTTTGATTTGTGGAGGTATAAGAGATCTTGGACTGCCAGTTCTCTAATGGCCTGAAAAGCAAGGCACAGATTGCCCCTTAGGTGTCTATAGGAAACTGAATATAGGGACAAAGCCTTCAGACTCTCCTGGTAGCTTAGGTCTTTTAGGTCCATGATCGTTTTTGTTAGGAACCTTTGGGGGGTCTCTAACTATTTGATATGTCTAGTAAGATGCATCCCAAAGGGGGCATTGTTTTCTATGATGGGCCTGATCAGTGTGGAATATAGAGGGGTAAGGACTTGTTTTGATCTAGAGTAGATACCCTTTGCGAACAGTTGTGCCAGCTAGAAAGATATCCCTAACTACTGTTGCAACATGATGATCAAAGCAAAGGTAATCTACCCAAGTTCCAAGGTCTTCATTTTGGATTAGAGTGTTGCCTATACTATAAAATGGATTGCAGGATTGTTTATCAAATGCAGGAATATTGCTTTTCTTAGCATATAGTTTATGACTGTTTACCGTGTACCAGCTATTAGCATGTGTAAGTTGAAGGTGTAGTTTCTATGTGTCAGAAGATTATTTGTGGATGACACTTAGTTTACAGTCATCCACAAACTTGGTTAGCCAGCTATCCCAATTTTTAATTTGCAGATTAGAGAAGTCTATGCCAAATAGCAGTCGTCCCAGCATGGATCCCTGAGGAACTCCATTGTTCACCTTCATGTTTTCTGAGGATGCTCCTGCTGCCTTCACTGTGTGGGTTCTATCTCTCAGTCAATTTGCTATCTATCTAACTACACAGGGATGAATTTGAAGTGCATTTAGTTTGATAATTATGTTATTTGCATGTGGTATGGTATCATATGCCTTGGAGAGGTCAAGATATACTATATTGGCAGCATGGCCACAATCTGTGGCTTGAGTTATTCTCTCAAAGATTTTTACCAGATTCATTAGACTAGATTGACCATTTATGAAAACAAACTGCCGGAGGTCAACACTAATACAATTTTTAATAGCATAGTTTATGAGGTCAGTTATGATTTATTCTATGGCCTTGCAGATTAGGCTTGTCAGGGAAATGAGTGTGTAGTTTCTGGGATCCATGGTGAGGTTACCTTATAAAATGGCATCACAACTGTATGCCAGTCCTCAGGGACAAAGCCAGTGGCTAAGCTTAGGATGAACAACTGTAGGAGTGGGTCTATGAGCACACATTTAGTACTGTTCAACAGGCGGCTGAGTATGTTTATTTATTTATTTAACATTTCTTTTACCAGGATAAATCCATCTGGACAACAGGTGTCTATTTTCAATGGAGTCCTGGGGAGAAAACCTCCAAGGAAGTAACAGTGTAAATGCATAAGTTATTGAAGATTGACATGATAAGCAATGAATAGTAGTTAGATAACAAGAAAGCTAGCATATAAGGCAAAATAGTTAAATGCAAAACAATCACATAGTGCATGTTAGAAAGTCATATGAAGGATGTATGTTTTGTTTTGGAAAGTATCTTTAGCAAGTGTTCTTTACTGATAGGGGATTTGAGGTCCTTAGGGATACACAGGTTTTGTACAGTAGTCACGTGAATAAAACTTGCACTGAATTTGTTTACTAATATACTTGTGATATCCACTGGATCCAAATATGGAGTTTCTGTGTATTTTGAATAACTTTAGTGCAATGTTGGATGTTCCCCATGGAGAAGTTTCTTACACTGGTATGTTCCTTAATTTCCTGACATAAGTTAAGAAGGATGTAATACATGGTATAATGTATAATTATACTTGGCTTCCAATGTTTAAATCTGAATCCATGAGATGTATTTATTTTCTTGTTGCATAGCCGACCTTAGGCATAGGCCAACTAGGCGGCCGCCTAGGGCGCTGCTCTAGCAGGGGTGCTTTTCTAGTATTTATTTGCTGTAAGTAGACCAGTATGGGGGCACCGAGTGGTGTGGTGGGTGGCACTGTGGAACCCTTTTGCCTAGGGCACCAGCTGACCTAAGGCTGCTCCTGCTTGATGGTGTTTTTTTGGTGTCTTTGATCATTTTTTTGATGTTGACCCTGATTTGTGGGTGCTTAATTTTGCTGTATAGTCTAAAGAAATGTTTTTTCTTTTACTGAAATGTTTATTTATGCATGTGGAACATGAGGCTGGTTTGTTCTTAAGTTTTCCGTTTTTGTTTAGTTCTGGTAGGGACTGTCCCATTAATACAGTTATCTAGGTGAGAGTAGAAATTATTTGCCTAAGTACTAGCCATTTCAACATTTTAGGGGTTACAGTTATACTTGACTTTTTTGAGACTTCATCATGAAATATAGGAGGTTAATACATTTGAAGTCTTTGAATATTGTGATAGTTGCATCTGATGGTTTGTGGATTGTGAATGTGAATATTACCAGTTTGTGGGCTGACTTAACTGGGGGAGGGTATACCCTTGAGACAATGCATATAGATGCTATATTTGTAAGAAGCATGCCCAAAACATTTTGTCTCCTAGTAGTTTCTTTAACTAATTGGTCCAGGGAGTTCTTGCTTATGAAATCAGGGAATTATGGGGTGTAGCCTATATTTAAGGCATGGGTTTTTCAATTTATCACTGGGTAGTTAAAGTGTTCAGGATGATGGAGTTCCTGTGTATTTAAATTTCATCCAGTACATTTAGGAACCAAACATGGTTTTCAGGTGGTATCAAGGGAGTCCTGTAACATGCTATGATCTAATGTCAGTTTTACTGAGTGTGAGTTGTTTCTCAATAATTTCAGTTTGCGGGTCTCTTGGAATCTACCTGGTGGTATTGTGGTCTTCACCAAATATTGGCACTCTACCGCAGTTCCCTGAAGACCTAAAACATAGTAGCTGCAAACTCAGATATAAAAGAAATAAGTTCTTCACTTTTCAGCCAAGTTTCAGTAATAATGCACACATGAATGTGCTCTATATGCAGGAGGGCCTCAAGGTCAGACAAGTTGTTATTTAGACTCCTTGCACTGAGCAGCTCTGCCTTTATATTTTCTGGTGCTTGATTTGATTTGTTTTTCAGTTTGGGAGATTCCTTAGCTTATTTTACCAAAAAAGGGCACAGTGAGATCAGTAGTGGCTTTAAGCAGTATGCAAAAACCTAGGAATGAGAGGTGCAAGCTGTCCTTTGTGAAGCAAGTGGGGCTCTGCAGTAACTTATCCCAAGCTGACACTTACTGGATCCCCCTTGAAGGACATCAATAATTCAACCAGTTTTTGAAAACAATAATCTTACCTCTATACTTAATTATTATTCCAAGAGAAGGAAGGATACTAATCAACACTGGATTCTTTCCTGCATTGGAGACATGCATAGAAAACATAGAAATGTCTCTCTGTATATCCCTCAGGGTTTTGCATTCCAGGCTGTTTACACCCACATGAACCATCTCCATGTCATCTTGTTTGGGTTAAAGGTCTCGAGATCCCTTTTAACATCTGAGATTTTTTTCCTGAAAGACAACTCACCATCACCCTCTTTTTGTCCAGCTTTGTGAGAGTAGAGGCTGTGCGTCTGACTATGGAGTCACCAGTCACCAGTACATGTATATTAATACAGAGTTTATTTGTATTTTGTTTTGGAGAATACATGGTGATTGTCAGCTATGGATATTGTAGTAGGTGTTTCAGTGTTTGCATCTCCTGGAGTCTTCATCTTGTTTGACCTTGGAGGCTTAGGCAACAACTTTTTTTTTTTACAGCAATAGTTCATTGACTGTGAGCATTAGGCAATTGTCACACTACCCAAGTATACAAAGTGATACAAGGCTGGCAACTGAGGGAGGACAAGCTGGCTGGCCTTCCATTTAGTGCAAGATTTATTTATACAGCATTTCAGTTGCTTGAATGCTCCTTTCCATTAATACATTCTTATGAGTACAGTTTTAATAAATATTATTAAGTAAAATAAAACATTTAAAGTATAATAAATAAATATTGGTAGGACTCTAATGTAGAAATAAAACATTTGAAGTATAATAAATAAATACTGGCAGGACATTAATGTAGGATGGCTACAATTAGTTAAACTTGGTCCTAAAGAAGAGGTAATACATACCACAGCCTGTTACAAGATATGGCTGTCTATCTATGTTTCCTAATAGTAAAATATAATTTGAAGTGCCTCCTTTGGGCACAGGTTTGCGTGGCCTGCTCACTGCAAAAGATCTGTGCAAAGAATTTAATAAAACCAGTGAAAAAAATCTTTTTATTTCAACTAATAATGCTAGCTTCCTAGAAACAACAGCAGAAGCAGCTTATCCTCTCCCACAGAATAATTACTACTATCACAGACTGCCCACACACTTGATCAAAACTTTGCTGTAATAGTAACTAAGTTTTATATACTAACAACGCAAAATAAATAGAAAAACTAACAACAATGTTCAAACATGAAAAACCAAAAAGAGAAGACACCACTGTCACTGCTATACACATCCAAAAGATCCACCAGGAGTCGATTTTAGTGCTTTTGTTCCTTTTACTTCCAGAACTTCATCAGAAATAATTATATTTCTGATGAAGTTCTGGAAGTAAAAGGAACGAAAGTGCTACAATCAACTCCCGGTGGTTCTTTTGGATGTGTATAGCAGTGACAGTGGTGTCTTCTCTTTTTGGTTTTTAATTTTCCAAGTGATTTGTTTTTGGTGTAATGTTCAAACATGAGTTTATTCTACTGGTGCCTTGGTATAAGCCTTCCAGGGAGAATAGTAAAACACAGAAAACCAACACATTATATAACAAAGGAAATTAAAACATATTTAATTGATAAAAAAATTAATCAAGAACAGTCTTCCAGCTACATCTCAAATTGAATCCATTAGGAATTAAAGTATTAAACTTCAAAGTAGAAATACTTTCTTTACATTGCAAATATTTCTTAATATGATATTTGTTCATAAAAGCACATTAGTATCTGCACAGAAATCATAACTTTCAAACCAAACAAATTGGATCCATGCATTTCATTAAAAAAAAGTACCAGAGGGCTCTCCTTGTTGTTCTCCCTTATATTTCTAAGATGTTTCTTAATCCTAGTAGAGAAGGTCAACTTAGACTCCCCTATAGTAAATCATTTGCATGGCCATTGCATTGCATAAATAAGTGCACAACTCTAGCTACTAACTATATCAACTCTTTTTTATTAATATATTGTCAAAAATGCTCAGATACTAAAGGATAGATTGTACTTTTACCAAAAGTTAAAGTGCCTCTGTGTTCTGAAAATTTGCCTGTAGCCAGTGCAGGCATAATAAAATTGCTATTTATCAAATAATCAACAGTATTCTTACCTTGTTCATAACCAAATAAAGGTTTGTCATATAATACCTTATTTAAAATAGGATCCATTCTAAGAACACCCCAATGCTTTTCAATAATAGATATAATATCATGAGATAAAATATTATATTGTGACACATGAACTGTGTTTTAATATTTTCATCCATTAGTTTATTATCTCTATAAAATTTACCAATTGTGCATCTTTTTTTTTCACAGAGAAAAGTAAATCACTCTTTTGTAAAATGGAAAATTGCCAATATGCTTTAAAAATAACTTTCTAAGAAACATTTAAATCAAATGTAATTCATTTAACAAGTCTTGTCTTTTTTATCTTAACTTTCTAATTTGCAAAACTCACCCCAGGTAAGAGATAATTAACTCACCCAGGATGATAACTCGAACCAAGCCAAAAAAAAAAAAAATTAAAGTACCTGAAGGTTTTCTATATCATTTAGTAAAAAAGAAAAACACTGTTTCAGAATACCCACCAAAGTCATATCCAAATAACCTATCTCAGCAGCATGACTTTTAAATGTACTTTAAATACCAATCCAATTATTATTTAGTTCTTCAGTAATTCCACATACTAAATCCAAGCCAGTTTTATAAATAAAAATGAAATCCTCATTAAAATGAAAATAAGAAACTACATGAACATTATAAAAAGAATGTTTTATACAAAAGTTCACTCGCTAATTAAACCCATAAATAAAGAAGTATACACGGTAATAAAAGGAGCACCCATAGCAATGTTTTTCTTTTGCCTATATATTTCCTTATTAAACATAAAATCATTATTATATAAGCAAAACAGCCAATTCCATTATATAAGTTGTAGAATTATTATCCAAAAAATTGCCAGGAGCTTCCAATCTACGTAAATATATATTCAATATTCATGTACAGATCTACAACATCCACTGTTAGTTGACACATATCTTTATCTCATTTCACTTTTACAAATTATTGTAATAAATCCAAAGTATCCTTTATATAAGACAGCATTTTCCACACAACTCTTTTCAAATAAAAACTCTGAACTCTGGCTAAATTCTCACCTATCATACCACTCATAGAGACAATTGGTCTCACAGGGGGATTTAAAATATCCTTGTGTATTTTTGGTAAAGAATTAAACACAGCCAACTTAGCTTGCCAACTGAGCAGTTTTTTATCAGTGTCTTACTGGGGAAAGTATCCCATTCTGGAGCCATATTCAATAACTTAAAAATTCAATAATCATATTTTTATATTTATCCCAAGTAGTAAATTCATAAGTATCAAGCTCATCTAAATGTCCATAACACATTACAGAATACAGAAAAGCATTCATAATCACAACCTTTTTTTTCCCTTGTCAAATTGTTTTAAAAACAATTTCTTATTTTTACTTAATTTCATTAAAGCTGACCATTGTGTTTTATCTAAATTACAAACAATATCATGTTTACATTTGTCAAATTCAGAAAATAAAATTGCAAATTTGTTATTTATGACAGAGGAGAAGGTTTTAACACATTCATCAGACTGACGGGGGGCACCTTCATTAAAACCTTTAATCATTTTACTATTCAACAATTGATATGCTAAAGCATCAAAACTTTTGTTCATGCATGAATAAAAGGAATCATCAGAACTTGGAAAAGAACTATCAAACTCACTTTCCTCATTATTGTTTATACATCTATTCTCTTAGATACTAAGATATAAGTACAACAGTTACCTTTTTATATAATTTAAAGCATTCTAACTTATTAAGAGAACTTTTAGGCAAAACAGTAGAAACAAGCTTAATCCCTAAATTAAGAATAACCTAAGAACCACAATAAAACACTCAAACTAAACCAAATAAAATAACATAAATAGGAGCCAAAAAACAAGTAATACACTCTTTAATCACTAGTTAAGCACTTTCTTCCTGGTACACGGACTTCATTAGAACAAACACCAACACTCATTGAACAACTAGAATAAATAGGTAACACAATTAATGCTTTCCTATGCAATTTAAAAGGTAACCCTTCCTATTGGTTAAAAATAAAATCATTACATCAAATTCATTTCAGTCAAAAGGGCTGAATAAAAAATATGTATTACGTTAAATGATTGTAAAAAACAATAATAAATCATTACACATAATAAATTGCTTTAAGCTTTAAAACACTAGTAATCACAACCATGTCATTCAAACCCCATGCTCCAATAACGTTAATGACAAATTGCCATTTTAGTTTTTTCAACTCCAAAACATCATTCAAAGGACCACCTCTGATATTCAAAGGTACATGGTCAATGACAAAAAAATTAAAATTATGGTTAACTTGTAACTTAAGGTACTTATACAATGTACTATGTTCAACTTTGTTTTTATATCATATAAATGTCTATAAATCCTCATTTTTAAAGGTTACATTGTTTTTCCAACACAAAAGCCAAGACATTGTTGACACTGTGCCACATAAATGACCCCTTTACAAAAGCAATAATATTTTTTATATAAATTAATTTTACAATAATCCTTAATATGAAAAGTGGACCTTTCCGTAATACAACTGCATTAATTGCAGTGTCTACATGTATTCATACTTCCAATTTCCCATTTGGGTTTAGTGTTTTCTACCAATGCCTTAAAATAAGTATCCTTCCTGTACACAAATTTTGGATGTGGTTCTGACACTTCCAAATAATCCTTGTTTGCTGTAAAAATAAACCAGTTCTTATTCATAAACCTTCTAATGTCCTGTAAATCTAAATTATAAGTAAGGATACAGGCTCTGTCATATCCAGATTTTTCCACGTCTAAAACCATCTTCGTACATAATTTACTCCTCCCTAATAAAGAGTAAAAAGTTCTCTTGTCTCTCTTAACTTTTACCTCCTACAAAATCAGACTAGTGAAAGTTCTAGGATAACCCTTCAATTCCAACATGGAAATCAGTTTTGAGCATTCATCACTGAAAATATCCTCCAGTGAGCTCATTTGTGAAAGCCTTAACTAAGATCTTTTTTTATGTATAAGATGCTAACTACTATAATGAAGCAGGGAATTTGAGTATGTAGGTTTCCTAAAACTATTGGACTCAAAACAACCCAATTCCCTGTTTTTATATATCATAATGTCCAAATAATTAGTCTGATCATAGGAATAGTTCATAGTGAATCTTAAAAAAAATCAGTTGTAGAATTCAAATATTGTAAAAATTCCTCCACCTTAACAATACTATGAAACCAGAATAATACAATGTTGACTAAAAAGCAGATATATAATGATCAACAATTATTATATTTATTTATTTATTTTTTTTTTACATTTGTTGACCGGGCTAGTCTAACTGGATATATGTCCATTTTCAGTAGAGGCCCGAGGAGAAAAGCTACGAGACAATAACAAGGACAGAAAAAAGAAACATTTATACAAATAATCCGCAAGAAATAGCAATTACAAAAAATAATTGTATAGTCCCAAAGGAAAAAAGTTAAATATGAGAATAATTACATGAGTAAACAATTGATTGCCAGCAAAAATAATAATAATTTTTTTTTTTTGACAGCCAAAAAAAAAAGAAAAAAAAATCATTCTAGTTCAGTTTCAGTACTGGAGAGGAGAATGCAAAATTATCCTCCCAATGTGCCAAACAATTTTGGCAAAAAAGGGGGAGCATGTGGCACCATAGCCACACCTGTTCACTGCCTAAATATCTGTCCTTCGAATTTTATTTATTTATTTATTTAGCATTTGTTAACTGGGAAAGTCCGACTTGGAACAAAGCCAATTTTCAGCGGAGGCTTGGGGAGAAATATTCCAGACACATGTCTTTGTAACATGGGAGGAAACCAGAGCACTCAGAGGAAACCCACACGAATACAGGGAGGATATGCAGACCCGCACAGAAAGCACCCCAGCCGAGAATCGAACCAGAGAACCTCTTGCTGTGAGGTGACAATGCTAAAGCTGACCACTGCGCTGTCCTATCAGACCAGAATAATACAATGTCAACTAAAGAGCAGCCATATAATGATCAACAATTATTATATGGAGAGGAGAACACAAAATTATCCTCCCAATGTGCCAAACAATGTTGGCAAAACAGGGGGTACATGCAGCACCATAGCCACACCTGTTCATTGCCTATCTGGCCTTCAAGATTTATTTATTTATTTAACATTTGTCAACCGGGAAAGTCAGACTTGGAACAAAGCCAATTTTCAGCAGAGGCCCGAGGTGAAATGCTCCAGATGCATGTCTTTGCAACATGGGAGGAAACCAGAGCAAAAAACAAAAACAAATGAAGCAGCACAACTGGATAGAAAGATTTTCTTTTTACTGGATTCTGGTACCTCGGCCTTCGCCTTCACATGGAATAATAATGTAAAGCACAAACCAGTATAAATACACACCTCACATAATCAATCATGTCAATTAAACAATTAATCAATCAAATATGAATATATCACTTCTTAAAGAAATATATATATATATATATATATATATATATATATATATATATATATATACACAAATAAATACACACATGTATACAAATATATATGAAATACTATACACATATATGTGCGCACACAGAATACAAAAAATAAATAATATTTTATATCATACATCTAAATTCATACCATTGGGAAATAGTGTTCCATAATTTACAATAAATTTAGATTCCATATTCAATAATTTTGTTTGAAAATTTATATTACTTTCTCCCCAAGGTCTTGCCAAAATACTGAATTTAAAACCAGTTTGTTCTCCATTGTGAAATTGATGAAAGTGGCTTGCAACTGGACTATCAAGTCTACTGTTCCTAATATCCCCCAAGTATTCCAGAAGAAACCCACACGAATGCAGGGAGGACATGCAGACTCCACACAGAAGACACCCCAGCCAAGAATAGAACCAGTAAATATAGTTATTCTCTAGTATTGTACCCATCAGTGTCTGTAATGTTTTAATATGATTGTGATCTTTCCTTGTGTTCAGGCATAAAAATTCATAAAATCAAGATAATCCAATTTCATGTGGAATGACAGAATAGAGCTCTTTAACATCAAATGTAACAAAAAGCATGTTATCATGAAATAAAGAATTTGAAATTGTATTAAAAAGTCCCATGAATCTTTGTAAAAATAAGTATCGTTATGTATAACACCTTTCAACTCAAGATCCAGAAATGTAGCTATAGTAAAAGTATTAGAAGACCTAGCATCCCACAATTGGACATAAAGGTGGATCCATTAGATTTTTGCAGATCTTAAGAATGACAAAATATGTTGGGGGTCCTAAGTTGGTTATTGTTAAAAATTCAAATTCAGCACCTGTAATATACTTATTCAAAACCAATTATTCCAGAAGATAATCCACCCTACTGTAGAAAATATTCTTCTGATTAATAAACACCTCCTCATATGTGTCACTAAATAACACTGCCAACATTTTATTCACATAATTATGTATGTTCATTAATACTAGGCCCCCAACCTTATCAGGTTTCATAAGTCTTATTTCCCAATTTTTCATAATGTCTCTCAATAAGAGCAACTCGTCAGGTAACAAATTATTCATAAGAAGTGTTGTTGCACTTAATAATCTGTCTGATCTTGTGTTCACTCAATTTTTCAAAAAGAGACACCATTTGGAACATGGGGGGGATTAACTGTACTAGGCTTTTTACAAACCTCGAATCTTGTCAAATTTTGGATATCGTTTTGTGAAAAATACATACCCAATTTCAACTTATGGGTATATAGCTTTAAATGCATCATGAATCATGAATCTTGGCTCTCCTAGTAGGAACAAAGGTGAGACCTTTTTCAAAAAGATTTGCCTAACATTCATCAACAGCAACATCACTAAAATTATACACTGTAAAATCATGATGAGTGTTCCAAACAATAGTTAATTTTTCTGCTGTTTGAAATGCAACTTTTGTTTTCTCCTACCATCTCTCTGGGCTTGGAAACCTGAATTCCAAGTGTTCTGTACCATCCATTGATATGCTGCATAATTCAGGTTCCACCATTCCTGAATTCTTAGACGTTCTAATCTCCTGGGGGGATATTCTAAAGGGAATTCCCCTTCTTACTGATCATTATGAACACCAAAATTATCATCATCAATAACCAGGGATTCATTAATTCGGTTAGTAGTATTAATAGGGTGAGAGGCATACACTAATTCATTATAACCAGAGGACCTAATCACAGGTGAGTGGGGAAAAGCCCTACCTTCCTCGTAATCAATTTTGTCTCTATGCAGTTTTTTAAGCTTTTAATTTTTAACCTCATTCACAATGTCATCAACTTTACTTAACACCTCCCTATATTCACTGTATTTAATTTGAAACATCAAATCCATAGTTAACATTCCATCTAAAACCATAATCTCATTATTTAATACATCCATTTGTTTCAAGTTATGTTTTATCAGTACCTACATTAATTCCTGTCCATGTCAATTAAACAATAATAAGTCTTGGTGTAACACAGACCCCTTCACAAGGCTAGTCGCAAATTTCCAACATCTCAGACCTTTCGAGACCAAGTTCAGTTGAATACACTCTTTAAAATAACTATTCTCCATTTGTAACTAGTGAAATTTTGTTAACTTAACCTGGAATTATGCCAACTTTTTATCAAACAAGCCTGATATCACTTTAGTAGGTGACAGATTCAAACCTCAGTCAGTACTGAGGTATAGCAATCCTGTACCGGACTACCACCAGGAAACAACAATAGCTCCATTCGTTGATTACCATTGGTCACCTCAGTTGATACTGCATAAATCTGATTGGATCTGGAACAATGACTTGCACTGACACATCTCTGAGCTAGTGTCAAACTCGCATTACACAAATGGGAATGAAATAAAGATTGACTGATAAAATCAGCCTTTCCACGAATATTTATTGGGAAAGCTGCTGTATAAGCAGTGTTATGTTACTGATAGATGCAGATAAATTCTCATTAACAGAGTGGACCCCATCATCGGCTCTAACATTCTCAGCTGATGACATAATCTGAGTTTAAAGAAAAAACAGCAAACCACAGTAAAACACTCAAACTAAACCAAATAAAATAAAAAAAGGGAGTAAAAAACAAGGAATATACTCTTTAATCACTTGTTAATTGCTTTTGCCTGGTACATGGACTTCATCAAAACAAACACCAAGACACATTGAACAACTAGAATAAATAGGTAACAGTGAACCCTTCCAACTGGTTAAAAATAAAATCATTACATCAAATTCATTTTAGCCAAAAAGGCTGAATAAAAATGCATATGTATTACATTATATTATTGTAAAACAATAATAATACATTACACATAATAAATTGTTTTAAGCTTCAAGACACTAGTAATCACAAACATGTCATTCAAACCCTATCCCTTAGTAGTGTTAGTGACCAATTGCAATGTTAGTTCTTTCAACTCCAAACATCATTCAAAGGACTGCCCCTGATAACCACAGGTACATGGTCAATGACACAAAACTTAGAATTACGGTTAAGTTGTAAATTAAGGTGCTTATACAATGCAATATGTTCACCTTTGTATTTGGATTTTGAAGGAGGTAAAAGTTAAGACAGCCATGGGAATATTTTACCATTTATTAGGGAGGAGTAAATTATGTACTAAGGTGGTTATGGGCATTGAAAAATCTGGATATGATGGAGCCTGTATCCTTACATATAATTTAGATTTCCAAGACGTTAGAAGGACTGTAAATAAATGAATAAGATCTGGTTTATTTTTATAGTAAAGAAGGATCATTTGGAAGTGCTGGGACCACATCTGAAATTTGTGTACATAAAGGATACTTGTTTTAAGGCATTGGTAGAAAATATTAAACCCAAAAGGAAAACTGGTGGTATGAATAAATGTGGACACTGCAATAAATGAAGTTCTATTATGGAAGGGTCCACTTTTCATATTAAGGATTATGGTAAAATGAATGGATATCAAAATATTAATGCTTTAGTAAAGTTTTTTTAATGTGGCACAGTGCCAACAATGTCCCAGCTTTTTATGTTGGAAAAGCAATGCAACCTTTAAAATGAAGGATTTATGATATTTATATGATATAAAAACCAAAGTTGAACATAGTGCATTGTATAAGTACCTTAAGTTACATGTTAACCATAATTTTAAGTTTTTTGTCATTGACCATATACCTGTGGATATCAGAGGTGGTCCTCTGAATGATGATTTGGAGTTGAAAAAACTAAAATGGCAATTGGTTACTAACGTTACTGAGGGATGGGGTTTGAATGACATGGTTGCAATTACTTGTGTTTTAAAGCTTAAAGCAATTTATTATGAGTAATGTATTATTATTTTTTACAGTCATATAATGTAATACATATGTTTTTTATTCAGTCCTTTTGGTTGAAATAAATGTGATGTAATGATTTTATTTTTAACCAAGAGGAAGGGTTACTTTTTAAATGGCATGGGAAAGCATTAATTGTGTTACTTATTTATTCTAGTTGCTTAATGAGCATTGGTCTTTATTCTGATGAAGTCCAGTACCAGGATGAAAACACTTAATTGGTGATTAAAAAGTGTGTTTTCGGCTCCCATTTTATGTTACTAAATTAAGAATAGACATTTTACAGTCATTCAGGCAACTGCCAGAAACAGTTACATTACTGGATTTGTTAACTTCATTGATTGTAGTCGGTGTCAAAATAAAAGATTCCAAATCAGTATGAACAGTCACCTTTTTATCTCTTATTCTTCCTCTGCTACGGATAGTAACCTCTTCGTTCTTTCTGATTATATCGTCATTTTTGTGGAAATGGATAAAACTTATGCTGCTGTAGATTAGAATTAGCTCTATTACTATTCCAAAAAGTTCTCTGGTTACCTCATTTATCGTGAGTGGCATTTTCACTTTCACCTTGACTCACCAGCATACTAGTAGTCATTTCAGCTTTTAGGGAGGATCCCCAACAAGATGTAACTGACACAGCAGGTGAGGTAATGTGCATACCTCTAGCACATGACCAACCCTCGCATTACGATTTGCTTTCTGGACTTTCTTTCTTCAAAAGAAATGCCTTATCATTGGTAATAATCCTTACTGTCCCTATGTAACTTTTTCTTTTTTCACTCAAGATCATTTTCAAGTTTTTTTTTTTAATTTTTGACTGTAATTCCTATATCATATCAGTCAAAATGAAAGGTTTATCTTCATTTTAGTTGCATATGAAGTGACCAAATTTTATTATTGATGTTATTTTGTTTTATAGCTTCACATTCAACCAATATATGAATCAATTCTGACACACAATTATAAGTGGCTGCTATGCATCACATCTCCAAAAAGTGAAGATGAGGTCCTAAACACTTTACGTGGTTTCAGATTTGATTGTATATATTTCTTCAAGGTAATTATGTGAAAATGCATTTTTGTCACAGTCAGCATCCAACTAACCAAACACTTCCATTAAATCAGCTGGTAATTCTGAATGGGATGCAGGAGCACAGGACCTGGTTACCATGGTGGTTTTCTCTAAACTCTTTACATTTATTAAGAAAATCAGATGAAGGTGATATTCTACGAATATTAGAAGTTGAGCTGTGCCTAAACGCTTCAATACTTTGACTACCATCCACTTCTCCCCATAAAATATGAGGTCTCTCATTCACATTGGACAACAAGGAATATATGCTAACAACATGAAATAAATAGAAAAAATACCAATGTCCAAACATGAGTTTATTCTCCTGGCACATCTTAACAAGCCTGCCAGGGAAGAATATATAACATAGCAAATCAATGCATTATATAACACAGAAAACTAAAACATAATTAAACAATAAAAAACAAGTTTTAGTAGTTAAAAAAGGGGGAATAGTATATTTTAAACCAAGGAAAACAGTACAGCAGTTAATAAATCAGCCAGGTGGCTGGAGAAACACAACACAAAGTTTTTAGCAAAATTATATAAAATGACAAAAACTTCTCAAAAATCCACTAAAAAGTATAGAAATCAACAAATGACAATAAGTGCAAAAGAAATAAAGTACTTTTGTGCATTCTGATTTTGAAATAAGGTCAAAACACCACTCTTTATTATTCTAGCACATGAGCATCATGCAGTCTTCTGAATTATTGTAATAAAGGTAACAAACAGGCCTTGCTCAGCACAATACAGCTAAGCAAACAATTCAATGAAACCAATGAATGAAGTCAGTATGTGGAGGATTAGTCAGGACATCAAGTAGACAGTGAGCAGCCCAGTATGTGGAAGGTGGTGCATGAAAGCAGAAATTTTGTGTGAGCAGCCAGTCTACTGCAGCATAGAAAAAAAAGAATGTCTGCTATCTGAAAGCATCTGGAATCAACCTGAAAAATATTAACTTGTGAACTAATGAGCTTTGACTGGATGCTAAGAAATACAAATGCATGCCCAGCCTTATGCATAAAGTGCAACTCTCACTAGTCTGATAGGAGCACTTTTCCAATGTTTATTTATTTATTTTTTTAATAGAAAAGAAGTGTGGCACTTCTTTACTATAAATAAATAAACACTGGAAGAGCATCCTTAGCAGACCAGTGCATATCTCCCAACTGTACTGCTTTTAGTGATACCTTCCGATTTCTAGCTGTATTTAAAATGTGATTTCTGCATACTTTCCAGAAGTTGCTTTCTTCCTGCATTTAAGTGTCACAGCACACAGAGGGCAGGATACAACCAATCATGGAGAGGGAAGGGGTGAGTGCTGTGACAGTGAGTAGCATGTATGGTTGTGAGGTGACTCGCTACCACTGTTGTCAGCCTAGTTCTGGGGCTCTCTTTCTCTTTAGGGGGGCAGGAGGAGCTGGTACAGAAGCACTTACCTTCCAGGGCTGCTGGCTTGCTTCCTCAAACAAAGATGGAGGCTTCCTATGTGGGTTGGGGGAGCAGGCTTGGGCCCAGTTCCTTGTGCCTTCCCAGACTCTCCTCACTGTCTGGCTTTCAGTCTTTTTCAGCACAGTCCTTCTCATGATTTTTCCTGAGAATTCCACTGGTTAAGGCCTGGTTCACATTGCCCTTCCACTCAGGGTCCAGTTCGTACTGCCTTCTCCTCCCTGTCCACAAGCTCTCCTGTAGAATCTCTTATTTCCATTGCAGAATGTATATGGCTCTTATAAAACCATGAGGCCATGGTAAGGATGAAGACCGAAAGGATTGCCCCACTGGACAGGAAGAGACTGGAGCCTGTCTGGAGGTAAGGAAGGAGCTCCAAATACATCCGTGATATTAGTCATTTTAGTAAAACATATTTTCATAATAAGCCTGCTGATGGAATTTTAACAATTCAGGAAACTAATAAAATAAACAAGCACTTGCACCCACTATGCCACCATAATGGGTGAAAGTGCTTGTTTTATTTGAGTTTTCATAATTGTTAAGTAAAGTTCCTTCATTGTGTTTACTGGATCGCTGTTTGTGTTGTTTGTTGCATTATGTAGGTCCTTCAAATCAGTACTTTGAATACTTTTTAGTGAATATGTTTTTCTTCTGTCTGTTGAGTAGTGCTGGGATCTTCTGCATGCTTCAGTGCCTGCATGCAAAAACAACATGGACTAAGTTATATCTTTCATCTATGTCATGCAGAGCTGTTTTAGGGAACTTTTACTGCTTCTGAAAGGAAGATCAAAGTGCAGGTGCAGTTGGACGAGTCACATACTTGCAATTTCAGGATTTATTTCCCTCAGTCTCCATTTGCTTACTACCTAACATTTAACAAGGCAGCTGGGTTACTCTTCTGAGCAGGCACTGTAGAGTATGTTTATGTAGTTAACAATATCATATATATATATATATATATATATATATATATATATATATATATATATGTGTGTGTGTGTGTGTGTATGTGTGTGTGTCTGTCTGTCTGTATATGTGTATATATATATATATATATATATATATATATGTATGTATATGTGTGTGTGTGTGTGTGTGTGTGTATTCAAATACAAATGGAAAATACTGCATATTGTGAATATTTTTGCAACTTTTGTAACATGGTCACATCAACTGCCAATATTTCAGTTACATAAACTGCAACCTACACACATTAACAATGGGAATGAAGGACTTTGAAAAGTAGGTACATCCAGCTAAAAATCTGGACATTTATTTAGCAGAAAATGTGAATAGCAAATAGCGCATAACTTTTACTGCTTCCAATAGGAATGTGGGATACTACTCAAAAATGTGTAAAAAAACGGAGAGTGACAAAAATGATGGAAAACATAAGCACAGTATCGGATAGTGTAATTGAACTGCATTGCAAAATTGTACCACACAAGGTAATTTTTTTTCAGAAAAAGAGAGATGTAAGATATGTATCCTCTTTCTTTAAAGTATGGTGGCCACTAGTATGTTTGTCATGTAGTCTGATTTTTTTTTTGTACTAGACAGCTTTGAAAATCACACGTGTTTAGGAGAAAAAGCATAGACATACCTCCAAAATAGTTGCATCTTGTCCAGGGGTAAATCAGGGAACACTCTAGCAAAATAGAAATAGTTGAAACAGTTGAGAGATCTGCTCAGTTAACTGTGATTTGTAGAGACACACCATTACTGTAACAAACCACAAAAAAATAAAAATATAAAAATAAAAAAATAAAAAATTTAATATATAAATGGAAGAAAGTTTCAGGTTACAGGTAGTTTTAAATGTAATACGCAAGGTATTATTTATGCCCTAAAATGTCCTTGTGACAAGATTTATATTGGACAGACCAAGAGAGCATTTAAAGTTAGACTGTTAGAACATATTAAGGACATAGGTAATATGAAGGAATCCAGTTCAGTAGCGATGCATTTTCAAGCTGTACATCAAAGTTCTGTGATGGGTTTACAAGGCACAGTGTTAGAAAGAATTGATGATGTTCCCCTTGATTCATGTTTAAAAAATAAGTTATTGTATAAAGAAGCACTTTATATTTTGAAGTTTGACACTTTAAGCCCGAAGAGTATGAATTCAGAATTAATTTGGATAGTTTTACTGTAGTTGGCACCTTTACTGCTTTAAGGATTTGAAATATTTCTTACTGATATATTAATTGTTTTATTGGATTATTAGCCATGGTATATATACATGTGTTTTTTTCTTAGTTTTTATTTTCCTTGAAGGCTTGTAGCTGAGACGTCAGAAGCAAGTGCAATAAAATATCTGGTGGTCACTGGTTTGTTGTTTTTATATATATATATATATATATATATATATATATATATATATATATATATATATATACACACACACACCATTACTGTGGCTAATGTGGTTTATATAGCCTATAGTTTCTACTCGTTGACCATCAGGAATGTGTAATATGTAAATTTATGAATATACTGCAACGCACTAGACTAAAATTTTTAAATGACATGCACCAGTGAAATGTCGGTACACCATGGGTTTGAGAAAAGTACTCTGTTCATGCTTTACATATAAATTTCAAACATCAGTCTTGTTCTTGTTTATTTTAGGGGAGCAATGTGTACCCACTCTCTGAATTTGTCTGCATACATAATAATCCATTAATGTTTTATAATCACTATAAGTTCAGTACTACCTCAGCCATGCCAGGATTGACTATACTCCCCATTTGCCAAACTGAGACATTATCATTGAGCAAAATGGAGTCAGATATACTGCAATCTACAGATATGAAGTCTAGATATTCAGTCAGTTTGGCTACAACCATTTCTAACTAATGGACTGATAGTCAGTTTTGAATGCATACTTTTTTCTTCAGTCAATTTCACAAGTGTTTCTCATCACAGACATTTACTTTTGACGAAATCAAATTTCAAAATAATTGCTATACTTTCAGGTTGCTTCATATGTGATATAAGTGACTTCTAAAGTCTGTGCCTGCCAGTGTGTCAAATAGGCATTAGAGCCTTTGGCCTTGGGCATTGCTGAAAATGGCCCCCATCCTCCTAAGCCTCAAATCAAACTAACAGATGAATAATAAATATTCAATGAGGTAGGAGTAATCTTACATTATTACCCCATCCCTTATTCTAAATGAGGAAAACCCCATGTAAACTGTCAGGGTAGTAATGTAAAGTAAAGGCTCTGTTTGCCTCATGTTTCTCAGTGCTGTGCTTTAGCATAAAAATGGGGCTGGCAACAAGCTGCAGTCCAGGATGTAAAGACAGAACATCAGGATGTAAAAGAAGAACATATTTGAAACTATATTCATGCAATTTGTTTATGTTTTGCTGTTTTGTTTGCAGTAATGACTTTGTATAATTTTGTTTTGTTATATTTGTTCTTGCTTGTTTAACTTGTTTTCTGTGTAGCCTTTCTCCCTGGGCCTCCACTGAAAATGGGCTCTTAGATGGCCCAGTGCACTATCCTGGTAACCAAAATGGAAATAAATAAATAAATAAATAAATAAAAATAAAGCATAACATCAGAAATGTTAGGGAAGGAGACACTCCAGAGTTCAGTATACTACAGGACAAGTGAAAAGTACAAAAATATAATACATATAAATTATAACAGAAGGTATGCAGACAATTATGGTAATTTTTATTTATTTATCTTTTTTTTTTACCAGAATAGTCCAGCTAGGTGTGAAACTTCCTTTCAATAGAGGTCCTGAGAGAAAAGATCCATTATATGAATTACAGTAGTAGCAGTACAAAACAAGACATATGTAAAATCTCAAAAGGAGTACAATTCTGAACATACATATGTAAAATCACAAGAAAAACAGTACAATGTAGAAAAATACAATAAGTAATACCTGTGTACGTTATATATTCATACACAGATTCAATATCTACTGAATACATGTCATAGTTTCCATTAAAATAGGTCATAAAATAAAATAATTTGAGCTTGTTTAAATGGAATTTGTTATTCAGGAATAATGTGAGCACTTTGATTTTACTGCCACAATATTCTGTTCTCCAACAAACCATTATGGGTATGGTCTGAAATCTATATTTAAGCAATTTTTAATGAAAGGTCTTAGCTTTGAATAACACCACAGATGCATTATTTTGCTCCAAGAAAATATTGTACTGTAAAGCTTTAGACAGCATTAGTTGTCAGAAAAAAAATGGAACATTGAACCTGGAACCATTTCCTTATAACAAGTCTTACATTGCCAACTGTTTCTCTGCTTAGTAGTAATATCTTAAATGAGTTCAGATCCAAACTGTTGACAAAACATCATTCTCTGTAAATCATTACTTCATACTCCAGCATTCAGCTCTATTGTGTGAATGAGTATCATGCTATCCATAGCAGGAGATATTCCAGGAACAGCAAAACAGATGCCTTCTAGTGTTTTACACTAGCCCAGATAAATCATGTCCCCTTAAATGCCATAAACTACATCAGAGGATTATGATTTGTCAGACTGTTTATATGTTTCTTCTCACTTTATTGGTTTCAGTAGAAGCTAATGGGCAAATGCTGGCACTAAACATGAACCAAATGGATTGCTTTTGGCTAGCCTATTGGCATAGGATAGACTACTGCTCTGTAACAACCTCAGCCCAGGTTTCAGAATAATCCTGGATAACAGAAGAGTAATTTGGGGTAAGATGGATCATATGTCTGATTGGTTGCTCTTTTCTGTTGGGATAGGCACAACTAGGCATTCACACTGAATTATTATATTATGATGCTAACCAGGAGAAAGGCACAACCCCCCTCCTCATACATAAATGTACACACCACACCCATGTAATAGGTCAAAATATTGCAAAGAGATAGAAAAAATGGGTAGGGAAGTACATGATGAGAACCTGAAAGGGGTAGCCACGGAAAAAGACATCTTAAACTGATTTTGGATGATGAAATTAGTGGTGCCACCTTTCATTATGTAAGTAAAGAGCAGATCTTAACCATGCTAGGTCAAAAGGCAGCTGTCAGTGGTAGAGCTTGACACGGATCACTTGTTTTCATGAGGTCTGAAGATGGTGCACTCCATCAGAAGAAAACGAAAATAAAAAACGACATGGGCTGTATTCTTACAAAAAAAAAACAGTTTTTTTAATGTGTGTGTGGGTGGGGCAAGATGACTTTGTTCAAGAAGTATTTGTCATCAGGTGACAGTCGCATTCATGCAGAAGTTATGTTGTACACAGGCTTAAAGTCATGACTTTAAAGTGAATCATACTCATTCAGCTTCATGAGTACTTATACTAAGTGAAAGGTCTGTTAAACACTGATAAGACACTGTTGTGTATAACCACACATGTGCAGATGCATTACCTTGGCGACCAGCTGCTAAATGGGAGTGTGTGACATTTCTAAACAGTTAACCCACTCTATTTGTGAGGTCTGGTCATAATGATTTTTTTTTCTTCTTGCAGTGAATCTTGGCTGACTGTGGAACCCATGCATTCATACTCCTACTAGCTATATAACTCTGCAGCTGAGCTCTCAGTAAACTGCTGCACTCACTGTATGTGAGAACAGTGTTATCAGAGTGTGACTGGACTAACACTAAAACACTAATCAAACAAAAACATCATTTAAAATAAATCTACTGATTAAAGGACAACCTTGTTCATTTCCATAGTGGTCAGTGTTTAAAAAGAAATATGGCTTGCTACTCAAATGGTCCTTTGCAGTAAGTTCAAGAAAATGCAATATTTTTTAAAGTATACCATGAGCAAATTAAGTGACAAGCTGGTAAAAAAAACTGCAAGCCTAGTAGTAGTTCATATTTGTTGGTCAAATATGAAACAGAATGTTAGCACTTACTTGCTTAAAATTCTGCTCAAAAGGATGCACACATTTAGTCCTGCTCTGTGGCACAGAGACGAAGTTCTGACTATGACCAGATTAGCAGTTTGAGTGCTGAAAGAGCTTGGGAAGTGGATGACAGTGACCAGCAACATGTCAGCTTGCCCATTCTAGGGAGAAAAAGCAGTGGTTCCTTGGTTGGACAAGTACTGTGGTATAAGTGAAGGCCTGAACAAAAGCCATTGTTCAGGAGATGTAGGTCTAGTTCCCCCAAGCTGGTGATGCTAGCTCTCAGGAGGTGTGTGTAGGAAACTTGTGCACATAATAGAAAGGGAATTAGAAACTCTGTAGTGATGCATCACCCATAGCAGCCACTAGGGAATAGGGTTACATGAAGGTTAGTGGCCAGAGAAAAAGCCTCCATTGTCTGTTCCCAAGAATGATATGGGCTGTTGACTGGAGGGAGTCCCTATCACCCATAGCTAGGCAATGTCTCTTTCAGATCTTGGTCTGAGGGATGGGTCTATATCAGATGATCTGCTTTTTGTAAACTCAAAATAAAATATGGAAGAGACCTTATGATCGAGTTTCTGAAAACTCGAACATCAAACAAACCCCCCCCACAAAAATCTACCTTTTTTACATTTTTGCAGGGGGAAGGCCCCCCACCCCCTGCAAATTATATATACCAACTCCAAGATCATGCTACAGTGAGGAAAAGGGTAAATTTCCCGATCCCTGCTGTACCGCAATCTCCATTCAAAAGCTTCAAGGTTTCAAAAACACGATCATATGGTCACAACCATATGGAGTTTGAGTTTCTGACAACTTGATCAACTGATAACCCCTGGGGATATATCAATCTCACCTGGCTGATGAGGCAGTCACCTAAGGGGCTGGCCTGTCACATCAAGAAAGATAAGACCTCCTATGGGACCTAGTCTGGCAAGTAAGCCAGACAACTGGTCACGGTGAGGAATGCTCACAACAAGCTGATGATTGGGGTACAGATGGAGGCACAAAGCACTCTCTTATTTGCTTGAATGATGGCACCATTTGGGCAGCTCTCTTGTCCTGAAGTATATGTAAACAAATGGAACTTGTCTGACTAATGGAAGCTTGATGATTGGCAGGCACATGGGCAAAAACACACAGGGAAAAAAAACTGCTCCTTTAGTTTAAAAAAAAAAATCATCTAACACACTTGTTGAACTTCTCTCTTAATTATTGTTATGTTTAAAGATTCTATTTTATATCTGCAAGCAGTATGCACTGGTAGTGATATACATTTCCATTCAATGTGTCTTGATATATCTTGCAAAAGTTGTAACAAAAAAGAAGAAAAATGACCACTCATACCTTAATTATTCTGCATCAAACCTTCTTCATACACAAGTTCCAAAAATCCAGATAGCCTCACAGAAAAAGCAGTGTGCAGATTTAGAACATATCTTCAGTCACAAATCACAACATCGTAACCAATCCTATTCATGCACATACTCATCAGAAGATTAAGACTTTGTGTTCACTGTACAATACTTTCCAAATATGCTCCTTAAACAGAATATTCTCAACCTCCCACTGAAATGACAACACAATCTACTAAGATGCACATGGGCTTTTGCTTTAGTAACTTCCACCTCTGTAAAATCGTAGAATGTATAAATGTAACCACTGTTCATGTATACATGTAAATAAAAATTTAACTACTCTGTGTTTAACTGGAACATAGTACAATGCAAGGTAAGCAAATGGTGCTTTTCTCCCTAGGCCTCTGCTGAAAATGGGTATTACCCTGTCTGACTTTCCCGGTAAAGAAAGACAAATAAATAAATAAATAAATAAATATATTTTCTACCTTTGCTCAGACTAGAGCCCTTTATTTGACTCTAAACCTGAAAAATGTAAGAAAAAATAAATAACAAAATTACATTTTGTTTGTTTGCTTAGCATGTCTTCCTTAAACAAAGTTACATTAGAAGACAGAAAAAAACTGTTTAAGGTTATGACTGCAACTGTCTCACTGTTGTCTGTAGACAGTGAATATGTGTGTGTGTGTGTGTGTGTGTGTGTGTGTGTGTGTGTGTGTGTGTGTGTGTGTGTGTGTGTGTGTGTGTGTGTGTGGTGTATTTCCAGATAACCACACAACAGAATAAGAAAGAAAGAAAGAAGGAAAGAAAGAAACAAAGAAATGGAAAAAGAGAAACAATATTTCATTATCAAATATGTTACTATGTTCCCTTCTGGCTTAATTACTGAGGGGCTTTTTGACTTTTCAAGATGGTGGCAAACTGATCAACAGTTTATTTTTCAGCTCTCCCATAGTGAAAAAGAAATGATAAATAAGGGAGAGTAATTTTGCCCATATTAGTAAAATTCAGTTACTGGCTAGTAAGTACACTGCCTAGATGCCAGCAAAGAAAAAACTTAGAGACCCTGAAAGAAAATCAAATAGAAAAGGTAAAGAGAAAACACAGACTGGGGAGAATCCTGCAAAAAAGCAGTTCTAGCTCCCACTTAGGTACAAGAGATGGCTGCCAGTAATTTAGAGGAAAGAAATAAATCTGCTCAGTGCTGATTAAAATAAATGAAGCATTAAAGGAATATATCAACTCAAATAACAAAAGGATGGGAAAATGGAAGAAACTTTAAACAGTTATTCAGATGTACTGATAAAACTGCAAAAATCAGAAGTCAAAATGAAAAAAATGATGGCTGACTATGGAATTGCTCAATAAGAGCTGTTTCAAAAAATGCAGTTAGAGGACACAGCAGGCAGAGAAAACTGGTGATTTTCTGCTGTACCAGAGAAACTGGAAGGAACATACTGTATTACTTTTATGAAAGCACAAATAAGCAACTGGACTGCTATTCCACACAAGATTTGTTAATTGAAAGGGGGCACCATGTGTATGCTCCAAACCTGGCCATGAGAAAGCAGCTGTATTAGTAAAGATGCAATCATACCAGCAGAAAGAGTTGATACTCACACGACTGTGGAAGAACAATGTATTAACAATTAGAGACAATAGAATATTTGTAGATAACGATTATTCAATGTGAACAATTTTGTCCCAGCAATCAGAGAATGTTGAGAAGCAGATGTGAGATTCAAGCTGTAGTACCCAGCTGTCTTCAGAAAATTTCTTCCTGGAGGATCAAAGTCATTTTTTGGTGCAGAACAGGCTAAGGGTGAAAGGCAGAAGTTTGTCCAACAAAGGATGAGCCATCAAACAGAAAGGGCCTTTGCCTCTCATTCTTCTGATGGTAAGGCTCAAAGAGGGACTTTGCCAGAGAAACCATTTCCAATGTTCCAAAGGAAAATGCTTGAGAGACAGAAAAAGCATTATCCTTTGGAACACTGGAAAAGGTTCTGATGTTCCAAAGAAAAATGTTTGAGAGATAGAAAGAAAAAAGAACAGAAGTTAGAGAGAAGAATCTAGCTGGACTTGAACAGAATCTGGGGTTATTGGACAGAGATGAAAAGGAAGAAGACCAGCAACACAGAAATTAGTGAATGAATGTGAGAATATAAGGCATCAATCACATTTGTGAAATACAGGTTTACAAGAAAAAGTGTCTGAGAAAGACTGGATTTTTGTTGACTTTGTTAAACTTGTTTGAGTGCATATGCCCCACTTCATGTCATTAATGTTTGTAAAGACACTAATGGGGTGGGGGACAAAAGGAAAAAAAGAAAAAGGGAAAAAGTAACTGAACATTTGTCCTTAACAGTATCTGTAGTAAACATTTCATGATATAAACTACATGTTATACAGTAAAGCATTTTCAGTGATTGTTGTATGTGATACAGATACTAAAGCAAACAGGTACTTTTTTTCTTTTTGGTTTTAAGAAATGTAGCTATCACTATGTAAAAAGAGAAGAAAGGCTGGACAAAAGCACACTTAAATCAATAGGTTGTAATCTTGGGCTGTTATGATGGGGGATGGAGTGTAAAGGTGCACTGATAATAATAATATATGTTTTCTTTTACTTTTGCATAGGTGAATGCCTGGAAAAATAACCTTAACTTAAATTAGTGACATTCTTTTGTGTAAGAAAGTGAGTTTTTTTTTAAATGAGTGACTACAATGTAATGAATAGTTTCCTTTGATCAAATAAATGTTCAGTGCCAGCTGAGAACTCTACAGCTGAGGGCAGCTGTGCATTTTGTTTTTGTTTCCATAGAAACAAGGTGACTAAAGGAGAAGCTAATAAATTGAGAGGTCTGGTCATTGTTTGCTAAGAGAAATGTAAAATTAAAAATCACAAGGGCAAGCAGCTCAGTAAAAAATAAAGTTTGAAATTTTCGAAGTGGTAAGAGATAGCAGCTTTTCTGATAACTAACAACTTTAATGCATTTACTAGAATAGTGTATAATTTAGTTTTATTTAAAGATAGTCCCACTTTTTCTTAAGGCTAAAAGTTAATGTTTTCTGAAAGCATAGAAACTGTTTTTTACATCTAGGAGGGGAAAAGAATATGACAAGAACAGACAACAACTAGTTTAAGTAGGAGCACAGGCTATAATATGTGGCTTAGAACGGATAAGCTTAATTTTAAATTAATTGATGTCTGTGGGTGCATCTGTCAATTTGGGACAATTGCTCCTAGGAAGATTGTTATTTCATCATATGAAGATGTGCACAATTGTTAGTAGGTTCTGGGGGAGTTCTGGGGTGTGTTTATTGTGGGCATTTATTAAAATAAAAAGTAAAATGTGACATAGGTTCAAATAGAGATGGCAAGAAACAACTGTATAAACATTAGTAGGTACATGTAACACAAAAGTTGGAAACAGAGATTAAAAAAGTCATATATACCAGGTGGGATTAATAAATTCTTATCATAATCCAACAAGAAATCAAGCTTATTAGACTGGATTCTCATTAACCATCTTCCTCATACTTATGACTCAGGAACCTTCCCTGATGATTTAAGTGACCACTCTCTTACCTATATCATCAGACATAAAACCAACATTCCCTCTCCAACATCCATTAAAAACATCAGATCTAAAAAGAACTTTAACCCTGAACTTTTCCATATGGAACTAAAAGCATGTAACTGGTCACCCTTACAAAACCTTAGATGAAGCCGTTAGTTACTTTAACTCCAACTTCCTTGCCATCCTGAACCACCATGCCCCTACCAGACAAATTAGAGCTAAAAACAAACATGCTCCATGGCTCTCTAAAGAAACCAAACAAAAAAATCAATGCTAGAAACAAACATTGGGCAAAATGGAGAAAAACTCAAAACCCTATACATCAACAAACCTTTAGACAACTAAGAAACCAAACTAAAAAAGCTATATTATCTGACAAAAAAAACTACTACCTCCTATCCCAACAAGCCAGTCAAAACAAGCCAAAGAAATTTTGGTCTAGTATCAACCAACTACTTCATCCAGGGCAATCCACCACTCCTAACCCACAAAACACTGAACACAAAACACCAATAAATATAGCCAATGATTTTAATACCTTTTTCACTGACACTATACAAACACTAGCTAGTCAGCTCTCACCTAACAACTTTACTTTACCTACTAATAAAGCAACCTCTCCCCTTCTTTTCACTTTCAACCCATACCAACATCATATATACTAACCCTTCTTCAGAAATTGAAACCATGCTCTCCCTCAGCAGACCAACTACCTGCTGAATTCCTACAACTAGCTAAAACTATTGCCTATCCAATATCTATCCTGATCAATAGAACTATTACCGAAAGCTATATCCCTACTTTATGGAAAATTTCCCATATTATCCCACTCCATAAAGGTGGGCAATCCACTGAACTCTCAAACTATCATCCCATTGCCCTCCTCTCACCTCTGGCAAAGATCATGGAAAAATGCATTGACAGACAACTACTTCACCATCTAACACAAAATAATTTACTAGCTAACTGTCAGCATGGTTTTAGACCTTCACATAGCACCACTACTGCCCTTCTTTCCTTCACAGATAGTATCAACAAACTCCGCAATCTAAACAAACTCTCTTCTGCCCTATTTATTGACCTGTCTAAAGCTTTTGACATGGTAAATCACCAAATTCTCATCACAATACTAAAATCCCTGTCACTTGATTCATCCTCCATAAATTAGTTCCAGTCTTACCTTGACAAAAGACAACAGGCTGTACTATGGCACAAATCTCTCTCTACTCACTTGCCAGTCAACCTTGGTATCCCCCAAGGATCCATCCTTGGACCTCTACTTTTTTCCGTTTTCATCAATGACCTTCACCTTGCCATCCCCCAAGCCACATGCATACAATATGCAGATGATTCCACACTAATATGCTCAGCGCCCTCCTCTTCTGAACTTCTCTACCTCACCCAACAAGTCTTTAACATAGTTGAGCAATGGTTCACACATAGATGCCTTCTCTTAAACCCCAAAAAGACTAAACTCCTCCTTTTCTCTCCTACTAGAACCCCCCCCATTGGATTTCTCAGTTAACTCTACCAATAAAACTATTATATCACCTGAACCTACCACCAAACTATTAGGAGTCACCATTGACAATAATCTAAACTTTGATACCCATATAAACAATACTATAAAAACTGTCAACAAAAAGTTAGGCTCTCTATATAGGATAAAATCATTTCTCCTACCTTCAGCTCGAACCACAATAGCACACACTCATCTAATCTCTCCTCTTCTATATGCCTCACCTATTTTTACTAAACTATCTAAAATAATCTCAGCAAACTGGAAATGTCCTACAATAACATTGCCAGATTTGCAACAGGTAACCCATTTAGAACCCATCACTGCCTTAATCTAAAACAGCTAGGATGGCTTGAACTACAAAATCTAATTAAATACCATCAACTAACTATAGCTCACAAAACCCTTTACACACCTTCCAAAACACCTATTCTTTCCACACTAATCACTCCCTATAAAAACCTAGATTCCTTAAGGTCTTCTCAGAAACTCCTAGCACATACTACTAAAACAAACAACAAGGCTGGTGACTCACTTTTTTCTAATATAGTTGGAAAAGCGTGGAATCTCTTACCAAATGAACTCTCCACACTTCCCTCACTTTCCTGTTTCAAAAACAATCTGAAAGTGCATCTCAAAACTCACTGTCTATGCCCATGCTTTAAACCTGACTAGCTCAAGAGTCACTAAATTCTCTGATCTTCCCATCCCATCTACTCTTTTAAAGAAACTTCTTTCTTATAAAACTAGTTCTACTTACTATCTCTAGAACTCCTACTCTATATTAGTTTCTTCTGCTATGACTGTATTCTAAACTGTAAATTTGGGTTTTAACTGCATCATTTGTTATGCCTGCATTCAACTCTGTTATTTTATTTTTTTTTTATTACTATGATAACCTGTAATTGGCACTGTAAATAGATGTATTTGTCTTATATATCCATAGATAGAATTGTGTTAAATTCATTGTATTACCTAGGAGCTTTTCTCCCCGGGCCTCTACTGAAAATGGACATGTATCCAGTTAGACTAGCCCGGTAAACAAATGTAAAATAAAATAAATAAATAATAAATAATGGCTACACTAAACATATTATTTTGGAATGTGAATGGCCTCACAGTTATAGACAAAAAATTAAGAGCATAGAATTATATAAGTAAATGCAGAGTGCAAATAGCAATGCTATAGGAGACACATTTGGAAAAGAAGTGGAAAGAAGTGAGCATGTGAATTTGATAAGAAAAGGGTTTTAGGATAATATTCAGCAGAATATCAGAAACAGTTTCAGGATGATATTCAGCAGAATATCAGAAACAAAGGAAAAGTGGAATATTTTAATTGCTAGAGGAGCTCCATTAGAGGTAGAAGAGAAACAATGTAGTAATAGTAGATTTGTGGTAGTAAGGGGTTACTGGCAGGGGAGGAGGATTATACAGGCACGTATTTATATTTTACCTAAAACTGCTATTATGGAGTTTAAGAAAAACATGGCAGAAATAATTAACTTTCAGCAGGGAATATTACTTATAGGCTGGGATTGGAATTTTATTTGCAACATTATATCTAGGGGACCTAAAAGGGAAAATTTGACAAAAATGTAGATTTCTGAAGAGATTTCTAAAAAAAATATCTGAAAATATCTTTTATGGAAGGCATGAATTCAGTAGTAGAGACTCGGAGAGAGAATTTACATATTATTCTCCAAGGTACAATAACTGGGCTACAGTAGACAAACACTATATTTCACAGGACCGTGTACATTAATTGAAAGCTTCAACACACATCCAATAAGTATTTCAGATCATGCACCAATAACAACTAAGATAAAAATGCAGGGTAATGAAGTAAAAATGAGACATTGGTGCTTCCCTACCTACCTGAGAGGAATTTAATGTATGGGTAGTGGAATTTACTGAGAGATATTAGGTGAGATAGATATTTCTTCAGAAGTTATAACCAGTCAGTGGGATAAAATAAAAGTGGAGTTTAAAAATAGGGTAGAAATAAAAGAAAGAGACATAGTTAAGAAGTAACAAGAATTATTGAGAGGGGCTGACAAATATTAAAGTACTGCAGAATATGGGGAATCACACAGAACAAGAAGAGGCACAACTATAGAGTGCTAAAGAGAAAATAAGGGAGTATCTGAATAATATGCACAAGTTTAGATGGATTGCTGTTAAACAACTGTTTTTTATTATAATTTCAGAACACAAAAACTCTTAGCACAGTGACTAGGGCAACGCTGGCAAAAGGGTTGCTGCCAGAATTAGAGAGGCTATAATAAGAAAAATAATGAGTGAGTCTATAGAGGTTGTAGAAGCATTTTGGAAATTTTATGGCAATTTGTATAAAGCAGAGGAATAAAAAACAAGCAAAAAAAAAACCACTGAAAAGCACCGCAGAGACACCAGTGAAATTAGCATAACAGTCCTTTATTCACCTATTTTGTCAATAAGACTTCATCAGAAATAAAAAAAAATCTATAAAACCATAATTGTATATACATTTAAAACATCCAATAACATATAGAAAACAATTAAGCAATTAATTAGATGATTAACTCACCCATCTCTTAAAGCTTCTTCTGAAACTTAGTTAAATAAGTAAATACATGTATAAAATATAGATATAACTGTAAACAATTATGTAATAAATTCACTTAAATGTTTTTAATCTTTTGTATTTCAGAAAAACACTTGATATTTATCACATCATTCAGACCAGGAATTTGTCAGCTCCTAATTTAGCTTGCCACGTGGTTTCTCTTTTTTCCACATTTGTTTTTATAACAACTGATGAAAAAAATATATTAGAGAAGTTGAGTTTATAACATCCTTGTTTGTAGAGGTTACAATAAAGATTTTCTTTTACAAACAGCAGATGTTAAATTGAAAAGGAATACCTTATTTCTACCAATTTTAGTTAAATCTTTTCATAGTCACAAAAATAACATTGAGTCTAAAGGAAGTTTGCATATAGGTAAAACCACAGCATGTTCTTTAGATATGTCAGTGGATTGTCATGCCATTCGTATGGTTATTAGTGGAAACTGGAAGATTTTAGAGGGCAATAATGACTTATTTAAAACCATTGGCAGTTCCCCAAGTTTTGTTTATACTAGAACTAATAATTTTAAACTTATGTTACAAAATGATAGTACTAAGATATTTCCTTTAATAGTTCATACTTATACAAATAAAGGGATATATAAATGTGTTTTTTTTTTTTTTTTTTTGCTCTATTTGTAGGTTTATTTTAGAGGGACCCTACATTTCACTGGACCAATATACCATTACTGGGAGATTTTTTTGTAGGTCCAAAGGATTGTTATATATAACTGTGTGCTCAGGTTGTAATGCCTTTTATTTGGGTATGGCAACTAGGTGTTTGGAAAAAAGAATTAAAGTGCACATGTATTCTACCAAAACAAAAGATGAGAAAATGCATTATTTAAGCATTCTAAAGAATGTGTGAAATATAAAAACATTCTTATTTTCTGTTTTGGAACAAGTTCCTATGGACCTACGAGATGGCAACTATAAAACCAAGGTGGAAAAAAGAGAAAACTATGCATATAAACATATGGTTTTAGAGATGTTTTTATTTCTGATGAGGACATATTGACAAAAGCGGTGAATAAAGGAGTGTTACGCTAATTTTGTTGGTGTCTCTGCAGTGCCTTTTAGTGTTTCTTTGTTTTTTATTGGTATTATTTCTACCACAGTTGGTTTAGATTTATTCTTTTCATATAAAGCAGAGGAATGTGGAAATCAATAAAAACTCAAATGAAAATATTTATTGAAGACTTGAGTATTCAAAGGTTAGAGGCAGATGAGGCTCCACAGTTCACAATTAAGATGGGAGGAAATAAGACAAAAACGGAGACTTGTAATCAATCTGCAGGAGATTCTCTGTGGAATAGATAGTATACCTGTGGAAGTTTCGAAGCTAGGAGGGAAGAAAGTGGAAGATCTGGAAATTTTTTTAACACTATTTTTAAAAGAGGGGAGCACTAACATCTGGAAAGAAAGTTGTGGTAGCTCAAATACCTAAAGACAGTAAAGACCCATCAGACCAAGCTTCATACACACCAATTTCAATTTTTGAACTATGGTTATAAAGTGTTTTGCCTATAACAGCTAAAAGAATTGCAAATGTGTTGCCAAAATTGACAGAAATGAATCAATATGGTTTTATGGAGGGGATGCAAACATTTAACAACATTAATAGAACAATGATGATGCAGAGGGAAGCTGAATGTAAGAAAATACTGTTGTTAATGGATCTTGATGCAGAGAAAGTATTTGACGGAGTAAACTCTGCTTTTATGAATAGAGTAATGGAAGCATTTGTATTCTCTGATCCAATAATAAGGTTAATTAGAATATATGAAGGATTGGAGGCAAAAATTAAAGTAGGAGGGTTCTTCTCTAATATACTGTGTCTGAACAAAGGAACCAGGCAGGGCTGTCCTCTTTCCCCTTTATTTGCACTTTATTTAGAGCCATTGGCAAAGAAAATAAGGTATTTAAAAATTCAGAGATATAACTGCTATGGTAATCAAGAAAAGGTGGCTTTATTTGCTGATGATATTTTGTTCCTGATAAAACCAGAAAAGGACATTTCAGTATTGTGGGAGACAATAGCTGTAAACTATGTACCCACACATGAATTGGTTCAGCAATACCCATATTTATGGTAACAGGCTAAAATAAAGTATTTAGGAGTATGGGTTAGAAAGGATTATGTTATGACAGCTAAGGATATGTGGGAAGAGACTTGTGACAATGTGAGGTATTGCCAGCTAAGCCAGGAGAAGTAGGGCAGTGCATGTGTAACATATGCCGGTACAGTAAGCTGGAATTTAGTAAAGGAGTATATTTTATTTGAATACTAAATTGATTTGTACAGATGCTTGTGTTGAGGTATTGACAGCTACACAAGGAGAAGTGCTTTAATTTCAATGTATTATCTAGCACATTCTCCACATATTCTTCATAAACCTTTCACAATTATCTCCAAGAAATATAAGAGGGGTTTGATATAAAATCTTGCCAAGGATGACTAGCAGCTTAAACCAGCATAGCCTCTATTTTTGCATGATTGACCACTAGTCAACAGTTTTTCATCCAAATGGGAATGGACTGTAGACAGTCTTCTAAGTTGATAAAACTGTGCATCTGTTTCTAAGAAAAGGAGGGATCCAAGTTGATATAATCTGTATAGCACTGATACTGAAATCCATCTACTTTGCATTACCAAATTCAAAAGTAGCATACGTATTGTGAGCAAAAGGGGAGCTAAGCATGGCAAAATACAAAGCATAGAATCTATGGGGAATTAAACTCTCTTTGCAATTGACCCAGTTATAAACAGCAAACCATTCTTGTTAAGTTTCAGACAAGTTACTAAAGGTCAGTAGGTGTTCCAGTAACATCCCACAATCCATAGTGCCAAATATGGTTGACAGATCGAACAGAACCAAGACTGACTGTAGCCTTTAATCTCTCTTAATGGGGAGGTCATTAATAATCCTAGCAATAGATATCTCAGTACTTTGTCCTGAACAAAAAAATAATAATAAAAGTGTTTCAAAGAGGCCATGTAATGAGAAATATGACTATGTAGATTTATTTCTCCATAATCTTCCCCAAAAAATGGGATGTTAGAGACACGGTGGGAATTCTCCAGCTACTTAGAATCTAAGGTCTGCTTACTGAGAATAGAGATGCTTAAGAAAAGTCTCTTTAAACAGGATAGGAAAAACCCAGATCTCAACAATGTCCACACAGCCTGAGACTGAAAAAAACTCAGATGTCAAAGATGTTCACACAGTATGGAAAATAACTAAACCTGTGGACTATGTACAAGATTTAAGTAGCCAAGCTAGGCCTAGTTCCATTTTGCAGTATGGTGACCAGATAGCTGAGGCTGCCTTCACAACATCTTCACAGATCAAGTCAGGCAAGGACAATGGTCTGTAAGTGTCAAGACAGTTATTAGGCTCAATGTTTGAATTAGAGGAGAAGGGGCTTCTGATTAAGGACATCATATCAACAAGTAAGTGTGAAAAGTCCTCATACCTAGCTGAAGTTAAGGGTGGAAGCCAGTAGAGATGGTGGAATTCACAACTGTACACAGTATTAAAGAGCCTTACTGTATTTTTGTATACTTTATGTACCCTTGCTGCCTGCTGATCTTCAGCCCTCAGTGATCAATCAGTCAATGTGCCCCTAATAGGGCAAGAGCCAATTGCAGAGGTTGTCATTTTTGTAGCCATCAGGGTTTTCACTATTAGCCTATCTCCTTGGTGACTGATATGGACACCTATGTCACTGACATGCTAATGAGAGATGTCATCACTGGCTTGGTAAGCCTTGTGCATGTCACTGGTTATGGCTTTTTGCCTTCATGTCACCACTTGCATTAAGTGTAATAGTCACCAGCCATCCAATCATTCTCCCAGTAGTAGGCAAGCTGGTATTTGCCGTTCACTCTTATGCTATTATGTCAGACTCTTCCAGCTCTGGAACCACTAATCAAGCTTGGGATGTCTTCATCAGCATCACAGATTTATCCTTCTATACCACAAAGCCAAGCACTGCTGGATGGCTTGATTCAGAAGAGCTGTCATTGGACAAGAACACTACCTTCTTAAAAGAGAGCTCTGATTGGTACCTAGCAGAATGCCTATCCATTTTAAGCTTGTCTTCATTCAGAAGCTTGCCACACCATATGGATCTGTCCTTCACCCTAACTGTCATAGCTCACAAAGGTATTGATCATCTTAGCACTCCTGGTCATGCTACTTTTAAGATGCACATACTCCAGGATGACAAGCAACAACGTCACAAAGCAAGCAAGATAATCAGCACAATCCTTTGGAAGTTATCAGTCCAGTATATCTACAGACATCTTCTCAGCACCAGTTACATTTCTGACATCTCTGTACTGAACCGCTTCAATATCAAGGGGTTGAAGTAGCTCCATAAAGATATTGATCAGAAATTGGCCAGGCCAGAAGAAGAATCCCACCAGTAGTCTGGTTGTAATCACTCCCAATATATTTATATATGCACACATTGATTGACTGGGTAATCATAGTTGTCCAAGAACCCTTTTCAGGCAAAACCTGGGGCAAAAGGCATAAAATGTTTATGCGATTTATGATATAATCAGTGATGGTTGGAATATCTTGACCAGTGATTGTATCAAAGCTTGAAAGGAGGAAACAATCTTTACTTTCAAGCTAAGTATTTTGGAAATGTAGTTCAGAATTACTGCTGGCTATAAATATTATGGGCCTACGCTTAATAAGGCAAATGTTTCCTTTAACATTTACTACTCCTCTATGTTCTTGAAGAGATTTTCAAAACATCACTTGAAGGAAACCTTCTCAGAAATGATTACATTGCCACTGCATAGTTCTGTATTAATGGTAATTTGCAGAGTGAATCTAAGTTTATCATGCATGCGAGTAAAGCCATTCTTTGTAATGGGATGGTATAATGCCACTGTGACTGCGGATCAGTTCATAGGTTCATAGGTGTGTACTAAGCTAATGGCCCTGCAGTCTTTACAAGCCTAGACCAAAAAAATTGCCCAGGCACCATGGCACCCGATGTTAGCTCACAGTGCCCATATCCAGTAGGACAACTGGAAAGATCCTTGGAGTGAACTTTCTGTTACTCATCCACTAGTCAAGATTTTGCTTGAAGAGAGCCAGTGAGGTGCTCTGCTTGACATGAATGGGAAGCTTATTCCAGAGCATGGACAGTCTTTGGGAGATGAACCTGTCCCTCCAGCATGTTCTGTTAAATGTGGTAATGAGGTTGTGATCTCTTGAGTGTGTGGCATGGGGGGATTGGGATTTCTTTAGGTGTAGTACTTCAAGTAAGGCTGGGTTGGACATGGCTTTGTAAGTCAAGCAGAGATCACCTCTAAGTAGACAATAAGAGACTGAGAACACCTGAAGTTTCTTGAGTCTGTCCATGTAGGACACGTGTTTAAGGCCCAGGATCCTTTTTGTGAGGTACTTTTGTGGCCTCTCCAGCTGTTGTCGGTGTCTGGTCAGTTACATATCTGATGACTGGTCTAATGAGGGATGAGTAGAAAGGGATGATGACCTTTTTCTTCCTGGATGCAAAACCTTTGGTTATATGATGTGCCCTGCAGAAGGACTTTCTGACCATAGTGGCAATGTAGTGGTCGAAGGTAAGATGGCTGTCAACCTGGGTGCCCAGATTTCTTATGGCCCCTTCAGTGTTCAGTGTGGGTTCCCATCAATGTGGTAATTCGTGAGAACTGATTTTTTTCCAAATGGGATGATAACCCATTTTTGGCATTAAGCTTCAGGCCATGGTTCCGACACCTACCATTGGTCTCAGAGAGGCCCTTTTGTAGGGTGTCTGCATCACTTGGGGAGTTGATAAGGACTCCTAGCTTGCAGCCATCAGCAAACTTGGTCAGTCAGAGTCCTTCTGTGTTGGTCTGGACTTCTGAGAAGTAGATGCCAAATAGGAGAGGGCCCAGGACCGAGCCCTGTGGGACTCCACTTGTAACTGAGCGACAGTCTAACTTGGAATCCGCAACTTTCACTCTGTGGGTCCTGTCTGTGAGCCAGTTTGCAACCCACCTAGTAATGTAAGGCTTGATACCTAGTTTGGTGAGTTTATCAATGATACCTGAGTGGCAAATGGTATCAAAGGCCTTGGCCAGGCTGAGGTAGGCTGTATCCACTGCCTTACCCTCATCCACACACTTGGTGACTGCTTCAAAGAAGTCAACTAATTTCAGCAGGCAGGATTTCCCCTGGACAAAGCCAAACTGTGTGGGGTCAATAGTTTGGAGATTGCCTATATCTTTGTTAAGCAGGTCCATTATGACATGCTCCATAGCGTTGCATACCAGACTCATCAGGCTAATTGGGCGATAGTTCCCAGGGCCTGTAGTTGCTCCCCCTTTATGGAGTGGGATGACTGTAGCAGTGCGTCATTCATTAGAGACATAGCCTGAGGTAAGCCTGTGATTGAACAGGGCACACAGATGTGGTGCCAGTTAATTTTGTAGCTCATGTAGGATGCAGCCAGGGATATTATCAGGTCCCATGGATGCTGTATTCTTGGCTTTGGACAATGCAGCCTTTATCTGTGCTGCAGAAATGCTGGGTACCAGACTTTCTTCTGGTATTGTAATAGGGCCCTTGGGAGGAGGGGTAAAGTTGGTACTGAATCTGTCGCCAGTATGTTGGATATATCTATTGGCTCAGTATAGGATTTGCCATTGTGCAATAACTCAGAGCAAATCTGGGTATTGCCTTTGAGGTTTTTGATATAGCTATAGAAGGCTTTGTGGTTGTTTTTGGTGTCAGCTGCAATTTTGCCTTCATAGCTGGCTTTAGAGGATTTGATAAGGGATCTCATCTTTTTGTTGAGACTGATAAGGAAGGTTTTCCAGTATTGTGACTTCATTTTTTCCTGCAACAGTTTCTTCCATCTGTTGTAGAGTTTATTGATGGTTGGGGACCACCAGATTGGCTTCTTATTTTGGAGGAGAGCATCTTAGTTCTATTTGGTAAGGCAAGTTCCATGCATTTGTGTACATGCTCGTATAGTGCATTGGTGTATGATTTGGCAGTCATGCAGCTATTTTCCATTGGCATGGGTGCTGAGAAGTTAGCCACCTCTGTTTTTAGGAGCCCAAAGTCGGCTTTAGAGAAGTTTTTCAGGGTGGTCACCTTAGTGGGGGGTGTAGGTGAGATGGAGATTTCCATGGTGATCAGTTTGTGGTCAGATTTAACCAGGGAGGAAATGACTATAGGTGTGAATTAACAGTCTCCCATGTTGGTTATAACCAGGTCGAGGATGTTGCTTCCTCTAGTGGGGGTCAGAATAAGCTGGTCCAGGGCTTTAGAATTGTTAAGTTCCAGAAAGCATTCAGCCTGTACATTGGTACTTGAATAGTTTTCCCAGTTGATTGAAGAGTATTTGAAGTCACCCAGTATTGAGGTGGACCTCGATAGATTCCGGGGTGCTTAGGAAGTTGGAATGAGAGTTTGGGGACATGTTTGGGGTTCTGTAGCAGGCTATGACTTGTATCGCCATCTTACCCAGTGTTAGTTGCACCTGAAGTATCTCAGATGTATTATGCTGGGCTACCAGCCTAAATGTGTGTGTGTATATTCTTTAAGAATATGAGGATACCATGCCTTTGGAGCTTCCAGCTGTATTCTAGTGCCAAAAGTAATGTATAAGTTGTAGCCTGGGAGTGCAGGGGTGCTTTCTGCCTCTTTAAACCAGGTCTCCATTACAGCACAGATGTTGACATTCTCCATTTTGAGGGGAGCTTTGAGCAAGTGTATCTTCAGATTTAGACTTCTAGCATTGAGCAGCAGGACACCCAGATTGCATTTGTTTGTAGCTGTTACAGTGGAATTCTGATCTTTGGAAAACTGCCTAAAAAAGGCACTATAGGGGTGGCAAGAGCCTTAGCCAGTTCCAGGGGTGACAGATGTAGGCCATCTCTGGCAAAGCCTCGAGGTCTGTTGATCATGCCGTCTCAGGCAGACAGATACTGGATCCCCTTAGATTGACACCAGAAACTTAGCCAATTGTTGAAGTCAATCATTTTCTTCTCGTACTGTGGTATCATTCTGGGTGATGGTAGAATATTGCTCAGGGCTAGGGTCATACCTGCCTGGGCCACATAGTCCGAGAGTTCCATCACATCTCTTTTCATGTAGTCTTATGAGGTACATCTCAGGTCATTCACACCCACATGGACAATGACTGAGTCATATTTGTACTTGTTATGGAGTGACCTGAGTGCATGCGTTATGTGGCAGATCCTGGCAAATGATATACAATTAAATGTCACCTTCTCCTTGTTCAACCTAATGAGTGGGACATCAGTGTGCCTTACAATTGAGCCTCCTATGATCAGTACATTGGGCAAAGTGTTTTGCCTTAAGGGCTTGGGTTGAGGGGCACACTGTGGTGGTGAGTTTTGTGCTCTACGGTTGTTGTTGTGTTGTGGTGGTCGAGTGCATTTCTGTCACTGGGGTCTCTGTTGTTTGGGTAAATTTTTATTGAGATCCTCCACGAAGGTAGGTGTATGGTTTGTGTTTCTATGTGTAGGATGTGATGGTTGGTATTTTAGAGGGCTGTGTGTTCTATGTAGTGAGTTGCAGGTGTTGACCTTCTCCTCTTAACCATCTAGTCCGGTCTTGGTTGGAGCTTGCACTGCTTTCAGTTTGGTGATATAAGTGCATCTCTCACAGGTATGAGTGTTGGGAGGTAAGAGGAGAGGGTTGTCTGTGTACATTAGACAGTTGCCACACTGTCTCAGAATTCCCAAGTGCACCAGGTTAGCAGAAGAAAACACAGGAAATTGCCCTACAATCATACCAGGAGGGGTGGTCATAACTAATAAGTACTGGTGCTGTTACTGTGAAGGAAAAGCTAGTGCTGATAGCACCTACATGTGCTACAATAAATGCTATAAAAGCCTGTTAAAGTGCTAGCCATTTATGCTAATTGAAGTGCAAGAAGTAAAGGATCAAGCATATTCTAAGGGGAAAATTGAAGAGCAAACTTTCTGGCACTGGTAATAGTTTACCTCAGCTAATTACAGCTACACGGTGTGCAAACATGAGCTTTTAAACCAGAAAGTTGAAAGGGATGGAAAAAATGCCCAAACAGCCAATAAACTACAATTGCTGGACCAGAAACCACTCCTCTTGTGGTAGATAGCCTACCTAGTGCTTACCACGCCCACTGATAAGCTAGAAGGCTTCCCTCCAACACAGAAAAGTCTGGGAAGACTCAGAAACTTATAAAACAGTCCTGGATACAACAAATCTGTATCTGGACTAAACTAGTTAAAGGAAAGGTGGGAAACAAGTTTAGAACTTTTATTTTTGCAGAAAAGCAGTTAGAACAGTAGTAAAAACACTTTAAATGCAGTGCAAGCTAGCACACTTGAGTGTGTAGCAATATTAAGGCAAATACAGTTTAAATAAATGCAGACAAATTAAAAAATGACAAAAAACAAGTGCAGAGAGCAGGAAATATGAAAAAATCAAAATGGATGGCACTTAGAGTATCTCTTTTCTCCTTCCTGTTGCTCTTGTAATCTGCAGGATGCCAAAACTGGATTCATGGAGCTTAAACAAGTGCAAACCCACACAAACATGGGCTTTTAAACCAGAAAGTTGAAAGAGACAGAAAAACTGCCCAAATGGCCAATAAACTACAATTTCTGGGCCAGAAACCACTCCTCTTGTGGTAGATAGGCTACCTAGTAATTACCACTTCCACTGATAAGCTAGAAGGCTTCCTTCCAACACAGAAAGGTCTGGGGAGGCTCAGAAACTTACAAAACAGTCCTAGTCTGCAGGATGCCAAAACTGGATCCTTGGAGCTTAAACAAGCGCAAACCCACATAAACATGGGCTTTTAAACCAGAAAGTTGAAAGAGACAGAAAAAACTGGCCAAATGGCCAATAAACTACAATCTTTTGGCCAGAAACCACTCCTCTTGTGGTTGATAGGCTACCTAGTACTTACCACTCCCACTGATAAGCTAGAGAGCTTGCCTCCAACACAGAAAGGTCTGGGGGGTGTAAGAAATCTAAAAAACAGACCTGGATACAGCAAATCTGTATTGGACTAGACTAGTTACAGGAAAGGTAGGAAACAAGCTTAGAACTTTTTTTTTTTTTGCAGAAAAGCAGTTAGAACAGTAGCAAAAACACTTTAAATGCAATACAAGCTAGCACAAGTGAGTGTGTAGCAATATTAAGACAAGTACAGTTTAAATAAATGCAGATAAATTAAAAATGACAAAAAAAAAGGCCAGAGAGCAGTAAATTATGAAAAAAAATCAAAATGGAGGCACTTAGAGTATCTCTTTCTCCTTCCTGTTGCTCTTGTAGTTTGCAGGATGCCAAAACTGCACCAGTGGAGCTTGAACAAGTGCAAATCCACACAAACACAGGCTTTTAAACTAGAAAGTCGAAAGGGATGGAAAAACTGCCCAAATGGCCAATAAACCATAATTTCTGGGCCAGAAACCACTCCTCTTGTGGTAGATAGACTACCTAGTGCTTACCACTCCCACTGATAAGCTAGAAGGCTTGCTCCCAACACAGAAAGGTCTGGGCAGCTCAGAAACTTACAAAACAGTCTTGGATACAGCAAATCTGTATCTGGACTAGGCTAGTTACAGGTAAGGTAGGAAACAAGCTTAGAACTTTTTTTTTTGCAGAAAAGCAGTTAAAACAGTAGCAAAAGTACTTTAAATGCAGTACAAGCTAGCACACTTAAGTGTGTAGCAATATTAAGGCAAATGCAGTTTAAATCAATGCAGATACATTAAAAAAAAAAAAACAAGTGCAGAGAGCAGTAAGTTATGAAAAAAATCAAAGCAGTTAAAACAGTAGCAAACACACTTTAAATGCAGCACAAGCTAGCACACTTGAGTGTGTAGTAATATCAAGGCAAATACAATTTAAATCAATGCAGATAAATTAAAAACGACAAAAAAAAAAAAAAACAAGTGCAGAGAACAGTAAGTTATGAAAAAATCAAAATGGAGGCACTAAGTGCAGAATAAGAGCACTTGAACACTTAAGAGCACACAGAACAGCAAACTAGGTAGATGATAGTTAAGTAAGAGCAGCTGAAGAAAGTATAAATATTGTTTTTTTAGAGGAGAGGGAGGGAACAGAGCAGATTAAGATACTATAGTGGATGTCCTTCCCAAGTGCTGTCTCTGTACACAGCAGAGGAGATGGGGTTGTAGGAGTGTCTGAAATCAAAATATGATCTCACTGAACTCAGTTGATTGGGCAAATGACATGTGCCAAGGAGGAGTGTCCAAAAACAAATTTACAGCAGGGGTGGGCAATTCCAAAGCCACCAAGAGCAGCCAACAGCTCAGATGATGCACAGAAATTATTCACAGAAATGTGACCAAAACCAATTATAATGCAAACAGAAACCCCCAGGCTAAGAGTTAACACAGAATTTCAAAAGCAGAGTAACAACCTCCTATGAACCCAGATGGCTACACTTTTTTCATACCTCTTGCAAATAACTGCAGCAAAACAGAGACCACAATATTCAATGAAACAAATATCTAATCTTAAATAAGCAAAGTGCAGAGAAAAGTATACTTAAATCAGCTTGTGTGTCCAGTTGATTTTCGCAGGTATATCACAGCAGCCAACAGCTCAGATGATGAGTATTCTAAAATCAGTCTGCTGGAAAGCAAAATCTTTCTAACTATCAGCTTTAGGAGAATATATTCCTTTTCACAGCTGTATGCTTGCAAGTAGTTTTTGGTATTTTGATAGAAATCTCACAAAATCCTAATTTCTCTGGGTAACATATTGGATGCTTCAAAGCCACCCAGAAATTTGTTTTTGAGTACCTCAAACATATTTATAATTTACTAACCAGGTAATCCAGATGATCTCTGAACCCCCTTAAATCTACATCTTTAGGGGAGGAAACCAGAATACAAGGATAAACCCCATGAAAACAGAGGTAGAATATACAAGCCATGCAGACAGTGACCAGTGAAGAGACTCAAATCCTGGAGCTCTGAAGCAGGAATTTTACCACTAAGCCACTGTGCAGATGTGTCTCTGTAAAAGTATGCATACACTTAAGTAGAAGGGCTGATTCACATCAAAATAAATGATCAAATATAATTGCCTGAATTCAGAAAAGTTACCGTGAGGTATACATGTACATGAGATAAACACCTTGCAGTAACTTTTTTGTATTCAGAGACAACCCTACCACACTGCTTTTGTAAGAAGGCATGCAGCACTATGGTGGGATGTCTCTAGCCATGCCAGATGCTAATGAGGCATTTTGTAGGAGAGAAACATGCAAATTAGCCATGTGCTCTCCCTGAAACCGCTTGCAAAAATTAGCATGGCCACTTCCAGCTGCTCTTGGATATGAACACGGCCAAACCCATGGTCAGGTAGTGTTAGTGTGTGTGTGTGTGTGTGTGTGTGTGTGTGTGTGTGTGTGTGTGTGTGTGTGTGTGTCTATGTGTGTGTGTGTGTGTGCGTGTGTGCGTGTGTGTGTTTGTGTGTGTGTGTGTGTGTGTGTGTGTGTGTGTGTGTGTGTGTGTGTGTATGTATGTATGTATATGAGGGGAAGCATGTACAAGTATATGTCTGAGTGTGGGTTTGCCTGGGAGGTTGCATTAGGAGGTTTAGTGGGGGGTAGGTTAGGTGTGTTTGGGTGTATGGATGAATGTGTGAATGTGTGCATGTGTGTGTGTGTGAATTTGTGTTTGTATGTGGGTGGATGGGTGGGTTGCGGGGGCTATCATACATTCACGCAACCGTAAACTAATAAAAAAAGTTTGTAACACTGAGTCAGGAGAACACCTGTCCCTGTAGGAAGTGACCTCAGCACAAGAAGCTGTAGTAATTGGTTGTTTTGGACCATTTCTAGCTCTTTTGTAGTTCCCTGTTTAAAATCCGCCTCTGGGCATTTTTTTCTGGCTATACTGCTCAGACAAGCTCCTCATGGTCCTGCAGAGTGGTCCTAGCTACAGAGAACTCAGAAAAGCGACTACTTTCTGGATTTAAGTATCTTTGCTTTTTTTCACTTGGAATAGCTTCTGTAGCTTACCCTGAACTAGCTTGAACTGTTTTTTAACTGTTTGCTGCATTATTTTAAAATCTGCACTTAAAATTACGTTTTAGTCGAATTTGATCGAAAGTTTGTTTGTTTAATTTAACTGTTGAGGCTGCCCACTAAAGTGGGCTAGCCTGTGTAACTGATTTATCACTGTTTCTGCATTTTCTGTGTGTTTCTATCAAAAAAACAAAAAACAAAAAAATAATCCTTGTTTTCCCGCCTCTCCTCGACTAGTTTAGACCAGTTTACAGGCATTGCTGTATTCTGGACTGTGGTGTAGTTCCTGTGTTGTCCATTACCTTACTTGGATAGAAGGAAGTTTCTTTGCTCACCAGTGGGAGTGGGGAGCCTTGAGCAGCCTACCTGTCCCTGTAGGAAGTGACCTCAGCACACAAAGCTGTAGTAATTGGTGGTTTTGGACAATTTCTAGCTCTTTTGTAGTTCCCTGTTTAAAATCCGCCTCTGGGCGTTTTTTTCTGGCTATACTGCTCAGACAAGCTCCTTGTGGTCCTGCAGAGTGTTCCTAGCTACAGAGAACTCAGAAAAGCGACTACTTTCTGGATTTAAGTATCTTTGCTTTTTTTTCACTTGGAATAGCTTCTGTAGCTTACCCTGAACTAGCTTGAACTGTTTTTTTAACTGTTTGCTGCATTATTTTAAAATCTGCACTTAAAGTTACTTTTTAGTCGAATTTGATTGAAAGTTTGTTTGTTTGTTTGTTTAATTTAACTGTTGAGGGTGCCCACTAAAGTGTGCTAGCCTGTGTAACTGATTTATCACTGTTTCTGCATTTTCTGTGTGTTTCTATCAAAAAAAAAAACAAAAAAAATAATCCTTGTTTTCCCGCCTCTCCTCGACTAGTTTAGACCAGTTTACAGGCATTGCTGTATTCTGGGCTGTGGTGTAGTTCCTGTGTTGTCCATTACCTTACTTGGATAGAAGGAGGTTTCTTTGCTCACCAGTGGGAGTGGGGAGCCTTGAGCAGCCTACCTGTCCCTGTAGGAAGTGACCTCAGCACAAGAAGCTGTAGTAATTGGTTGTTTTGGACCATTTCTAGCTCTTTTGTAGTTCCCTGTTTAAAATCCGCGTTTGCAAGGCTTTGTGCGGTTGTGCGCATAGCGCAGCGCCGTTTAAACAAGGTTAAACTTTTTCTGGCTCCTCCAAGTCTACGCTTCAAATTTTCCCTTAAGGAAGCTCTACTCTTAGTATAATCAGACTACTCACTATATTATAAGCCTAGCACTTGTTCTCAATACTTCTCTACTATGTAAGCACTCTCGTACTAAGTAAAGCACTACATCTGCCTACCACCCCTGTGAATATCCACTTCCCTTTAAAGGTACAGCACTCCCTTATACTGTTCTAGCATGTCGAGTGGTAGATTACTGGTGTCCTCTCCAGTTCAGCTGATCAATCTGGGTATCTTGAGACAATGCTACAATTGTCTCATGTACACAGACAACCCTCTCCTCCTTCCAACAAACACAAATACATGTGAGAGATGCAACTATATAGCCAAACTGGAGGCTGAACTCTCTCAACTCAGGGCTGGCATGACCAGACAGGAGGAGATGGTAACCACACACACAACAATCCCAGTCCCACATAGACCTACCACAACTGCAAACCAAACACATAAAAACACAAAGACATACTCGGAGGCTCTAATAAAAAACTTACCAAAACAACAGAGGCTCCCAAAGCAGACATCCAAAAATCCACCACCTCAAAACAAAACACATGCAACACATACTTCAATAAATCAGTGTGTCAACCAATCACAGCCCTTAAGGCCAAACACCATGCCTGATAAACTAGTAATAGATGACTCTATAGTCAGACACACTGATGTCCCGCTGACCAGGCTGAACAAGGAGAGGGTGACTGTGAGCTGTCTATCGGGAGCTAGGATCTGCTACATAACACACACACTCAAGTCACTCCAAAGCAAGTACAAATATGACTCCGTCATTGTCCATGCTGGCGTGAATGACCTGAGACGTACCTCCCTGGACTACATGAAAAGAGACATAGAGGAGCTCTCTGATTATGTAGCCCAGCCTGGTATGACCCTGACCCTGAGCAGCATCTTGCCCTCACCAAGAATGATACCACAATACAAAGACAAGATGATCAGCTTTAATAATTGGCTCAAGTACTGGTGTCATTCTAAGGGGATCCAATGTCTGTCTGCCTGGGATGACATGTTGGACAAGCCACGCTGCTTCGCAAGGGATGGCTTACACCTGTCACCACTGGGCTTCCGGATATTGTCTAAGGCTCTTGCCACCCCCATAGTGCCTTTTTTAGGCAAGGCTCAAAAGACAAACCCACCTCCTTAGAAAACAAAAATGAAAAAAAACTAAGGGTAATGCTGCTCAATGCCAGAAGTCTAAATCTCAAGATGCAGGCACTCGATGCACTCCTCAGCATGGAGAACATCGACGTCTGTGCAGTAACTGAAACCTGGTTCAAGGCTTCTGAGAGCACCCTAGCACTACCAGGCTATACATCGTATCATGCTTTTCGGCCCCAAAACCCGGGCCGAACCACAAAGGGAGGTGGAGTGTCCATATTCATCAAGGACACCCACACCTCCAGGTTAGTAGCAACACATGAAGCATCAGAGACTATACAGGTGCAACTAACTATAGGCAAAACTGCTATACAACTGGTAGCATGTTACAGACCACCCTCCCAATCTCAGGAACCCCACTCAGCCTTCCTGAAGACATTGAAGGATATGAATGTATCACAAAATACCATCATAATGGGAGACTTCAACTACCCAAACATAGATTGGGTACATTATTCTAGCCCTAATACCCTAGCCCAAAGGTTCCTGGAATTCATAAATTCAAATGCACTGGAACAACTAGTCACCTCTCCCACTAGGGGAGATAATATACTAGACTTGATCATCACAAACATGGGGACAAAATGCTCCACACCGGAAGTATACCCCTCACTAGTGAGATCTGACCACAAACTAATCACCCTGTATATACATATCCCACCTCCACCCCCAGCACAAAAGACCACAGTGAAAAACTTCTCAAAAGCAGACTTCACTCTTCTTAAGACTTGAGATGATATCCTTTAAGCCCACTGTGCCAGTGGATACCACATCCCACAATGCCGAATCCTTCACAAATGCTTTCTATGGACATCTCCAAGAATGCATGGATCATGCAATCCCAAATAAATCCAATTCCCTCTCCACCAAAGGCAATCGTCCTGTCTGGTGGACCTCAGCCATTAACAAATTGTATAACAAAAGAAGGAAGCTACTGCACGTCAGAGCAAAATCCCATGAAGGGAAGACATCTCTGATCAACATTAGCAGAAAACTACATTCTCTCATAAAAACATCCAAGGCCAACTTTGAGAGAAAAATCGCGAAGGACACTAAAGATAACCAAAAAGCCTTATTCAGCTGTGTTAGAAACCTCGGCGAAAACCCTCAGATATGCTCAGAGTTAGTTCACAACAACAAAAAATACACTGAACCCACAGATATTGCCAACATTCTGGCTGACAGGTTCAGTGCAAATTTCTCCCCTCCCTCACCCCCAAAAGAAGAAATACTTATCCCAGCTGAATGTAATCTCCCTGTCATCTCAGATGCCCAAGTGAGAACCGCCTTAAACAAAGCTAAAAACACAGCATAAATGTGACCTGACTTTATCCCGGGTTGCGTGTTACATGAACTCCAAGAGGAGCTAAACCCACACATAAAAATGCTATTTAACCTTAGCCTTACTTCAGCATATGTACCTGAACACTGGCGTACAGCAACAGTGGTCCCACTCCACAAAGGGGGTACCTCTACAGACCCTGGTAACTACCGCACCATAAGCTTAACCAGCCTGGTCTGCAAAGCTATGGAAAGAATCATTATGGAACTCATAAACAGAGACATAGGGGACCTACAGACACTTGACCCCACCCAGTTCGGCTTTGTAAAGGGCAGATCCTGCCTTTTGAACCTGGTTGACTTTTTCAAAAACAGTCACTAGAGCCATTGATGAGGGCAAAGCAGTCCATACAGCCTACCTGGACTTGGCTAAGGCCTTCGACACAATACCCCACTCAGGCATCATAGATAAGCTCAACAGCTTAAACGTAAACCCTTATGTCACTAGATGGGTTGCAAACTGGCTAAAGGACAAAACCCATAAAGTTAAAATCACTGGAGCAATGTCAGACTCAAAGCCAGTCACAAGTGGTGTCCCACAGGGATCTGTCCTGGGACCCCTCTTGTTCAGCATTTATTTCTCAGATGTTAAAGCAAATATGGGAGGGTTGTGGCTGACAAAGTTTGCAGATGACTGCAAACTAGGCGCCATAGTCGATACACCAGCGGACACATACATCCTACAAAAAGGCATCACAGAAACGGACAACTGGTGCCGGAGTCACGGCCTTAAACTAAATGCCAAAAAATGTATAGTCATCCCCTTTGGGAAAAACAAAGTACCCACAAATTATCACATAGACAGCAACCCACTGAGTACGGAAAAAGTAATCAGAGACCTAGGGACCCAAGTCGACAGCGGCCTCTCATTTGACACCCACGTTGCCAAAGTGATTAGAAAAACATTCTACCTTGCACACCTCATCATGAAGGGATTCACATCCAGATCCAAGGATGTCATTGTACCCCTATACTCCTCCCTCATCAGACCCATGATTGAGTACAATGCCCCATTTGGCATGTACCTCACCCGGCATTTGCAACAGCTGGAGAGACCAGAAAAGTACCTCACCAAGAGGATCAAGGGTCTCCAACATATGTCTTATTCTGCCAGACTAAAGAAACTTCAGCTCTATTCAGTAGCATACCGCCTGCTCAGAGGTGATCTCTGCCTGACGTACAAGGCCATGTCCAATCAGGATCTGATGGACATGCTCCACCTCAAAAAATCCAAATCCATCAGGACCACGAGAGCTAAAGACTTAAACCTCGGCACAAGTATGAATAGGACATGCTGGAGGGATAAATTCATAACCCAGAGGCTTCCCATGCTTTGGAACAAGATCCCAGTTCGTATTAGACAGAGCCCCTCACTGACTCTCTTCAAGAGAAATCTTGATGAGTGGATGGGAGATCGTAAGTTTACCCCAGGGGTCACATCTGTGTCACTGCTAGACAGGGGCACAGTAAACTAAGTCTATTATATAAGGGGACCTTCAATGTGTCACTACTAGACAGAGGCACAGTATTCTAAATTTATTCTGTACATTTTTTGTACCACTTCATGGGGTGGCAAAAGCCACATCACTATGGCTAGGCTTACAAATGCCCCAGAGCAGATAGCCTAGTACTATACTATGAAACTATGAAACTATGAAACTAGCAACCAGGGTATAACTCTGAAGATATGGGATGGCAGAACCATTAGCCACCAGGGAGAACACTAAAGGTGTGGGTCTTGAAAAACAATTCGCTATCATGACTTAAATGCACTTATACAAGATGTGTGTGGGGGGGCACTAGGCACCAGGGCTAAAAGACTATGTCTTAAGGGCAGTTATACAAACATGGGCAGGTGGAGGTACAAACACTAGCCACCAGGGATTATACTTTAATCTCGTGCCTTAACAGCACTGGCACATAATGAGGGTCAGGGCAAATACTAGACACCATGGATGCTATATATAGGGCTCTGATGTGCAGACCACCAGTTTTGCTCACATGTTGCAACTAACCCTGTATAGCTTCCCCTTTCCTTCTCCACTCCATTTCCACTTCTCCCATATACATTCAGGCCACACTGTAGATTTACACTCCATCAACCTGTTAAGCAATGCATTACAGGAACCCCTTTCCAATTATCTCCATCTTCTTGCTTCCATTTAAGTAGTCATGTACCTTTTTTCTTTCTCTCCCCTGTGCTTCTCTCTTTAGTTACTAGTTTTTGTTATGGCATGGCTGTATCATATGTCCTCCTTTTTCACTTATTTCTTTCACTTTGTGCATTTTGAAATCTTAGAGCTGTTCATCTACCTCATGTCCCCATTCCTCTTATTTTGTCATCACATTTCTTGTCTGCAGCTCTCCTTATGCTCAGTACACTCTTCCACACACTGACTACTGGCTGAATGTTATTTTTTTAAATCACAAATGATTAGCAACATAACTCCACAAAATACTAAACTCTGTAAAAGTAAAACAGTTTTTGGTACCCCATACGAGGATGCCGCAGTGGTACGGCGGTAGCGTTGTTACCTCGCAGCAAGAGGTTCTCCCATTCGATTCTCGTCTTGGCTTAGGAGTGCCTTCTGTGTGGAGTCTGCATGCCCTCCTTGCGGTTGGGTAGCATTCCAAAGATATGCGTGCATAAATGGGTGTGCCTTCATTGAAGGTTGGGCATCGAGCTGGCACCTCGGCGTTTTGTAAAAATCTACTGCCAATCATTAGCGGACCAGAGTTTCGCTGTGGCGAACCCTTACCGGGAAAAAGCCGAAAGACAAACAACAACAACGAGGATGCTGCCCCATACCTCTTTAAATAAATATATCAGTTCCACAGCTGTAAAACCACATGAAAATGAGAAACATCTTGAAAAGCCAAACATATCAAATGCCCTGATAGATCTTGCAGCCTGACTCCAACAACATTGATCATAATCAAGCAAATGTAATATCACAGAACCAGAACTGGGGAATTAAAGATCTAAAAAAAAAAAAAAAATAGAAAAATTGAGGGCCGGAATCACGAAGGCTTGCACGGAGTCTAAGAGTAGAGTAAGACTCCATGCAGCCAACATGTCCACCGAGTGATCCAGGGACAGCCGGCAGGGGCGTGCAAGAGAGCTTCTAAAATTACTCTTACATGGACAGGGCTAGGTTATGCAAATTACCTAATTTGCTGCCGAAAGCTATGCAAATGAGGTAAATTTGCGATCCAGGAAACCCTAACCTGTCCGAGTAAGAGTAGTGTTATTTGCAGAAATGTACTCCGTTGACAACTGAGTACCATTCTGCAAATAGCAAAATGGAGCTGTGACAGCTCCAAATAAAGGCTGCATCCAGTTGAGGAAGCATGCCAATGGTCAAATATATGGCCATTGGCAATATTCCCTGTTGCAAAATAAAAAATTTTTTTTTTTACCTCGATCTCCGAAGTTTAAGCATAGCGCAGCGCCGCGCAAATGTGCTGTGCTTTAAAAAACAGAAAACCAAAACTTAAAAGCCACAAATAGGGATTTTATTGAAAATCTTAATTTTCAATGCAAGTGAATGGCAGGCTGAAGACAACATGGCTACTGAGTAGAGGTTGCTAAGGGGGGAAGCTCAGTCTAAGAGATGTAACCAAGCATTAGTAGGCAATCCTATGCAAATGAGGGTAAGGCTAGTGAATCCCAAGTTTACATAGCAAATGAGCAAAGTTAGTGGAGTGTATGAGTAGGATAAAGGGAGTATCAGAGTAGAAGATAGGTGTCATCACGAGGGGGCTATGTATGAAAGAGTGTAAGCTCATTGGAGCAGAGTGGCATGTGTTTGCCGTCAGTTACTCATCACTGGAAGAGGTGTGTTAACAGGTATCCTAGCTAAAGGCAAGAAATTGAAGGTGTATGCTGTGGATAACACTAAAGTTTCTTGATGAAGTGCCTGCAATGTGTTTGCACGCGGGTGCGCACCTGTATATCTGCGTAAGTCTGTGTGCATGAGTGTGCGGCTGTGTGCGCACGTTTAAGCCAGAGTAAGTATGTGTAAGGTTGTTGAAATGTGTGTAAGCGCGTTTGCACCTGTGTGCGCGCTTTTAAGCAGGAATTAGCAAGTGTTAGGCCATGTAAGCATGTGTGCGCGCATGTGAGCTGGTGTGCACGTGTTTGCGCTTGTGCGCGCAGCGCTGCCCCCTGTGGAAACAGAAAGGGGAAAAGGAAGCACAACAAATAGTAGGAAGTTAACCAAGGAGAAGTAGCAGAGCTAGCAGGTGAAAACAATCAGAATCAGGCAATTACACAGGCTGTACAGTAGCCCAGCCCAGCCCAGCACTTAAAACTCTGCAAACAACTTTCCACCATGTTTTCCTCAGAGACACAGAAACACTGCAGTAAACTAAGAGAAGTGAAATCTTAAAAAGCTTTACTGAGACAAAGAAATGTTAGGGGCTGCCATTGCTGTTATAAGGTGACATATGCAACATGCTGAGGGTGGTGACAATGCAAATGCTGCTGAGCAACCCACAGTGAGGAGACGGAGAAGAGTGTACAGGCCCAGGGTAACCTATCAGGGGCTACATGAGCTGGAGATAGTGGAGCACTATAGAGTGGACAGAGACCTCATGCAGCAAATTGTTGAGCTGTGCAGGCCACGCCTCACACACAGAACCAACAGGGGGAAACCCATCCCAGTGGAAATCAAGGTATGTGTTGGCCTAAGAATACTAGAACAGGTACCTTCCAGAGACCAACTGGTGATATGATGGGGATATCACAGGCATCAGCATCCAGGGTACTGCACCAGTTCCTGAATGCCATGTCAGCACATGTCGGTGATCATGTATATTTTCCCAATTCCCATGAGGTATTGGCCAGCAATATGCGTCTTTTCCAGCAAATAGCGGAATACCCTGAGATAGTGGGTGCAATAGACCGCACGCACATATGCATCAAAGCACCAGTCGGTGAGTGGGGTAGGGCCTACTTTAACCGCAAGGGCTTCCCCTCCATCAACTGCCATGTCATGTGTGATGCCCAGGGCATAATACTGAATGTGTGTGCTCGCTGCCCTGGAAGCTACCATGATTCCAATATCTGACATCAGACACAGCTGTACCAGACATTTGCCAATGGGGACATCCCTCATGGTCACCTAGTGGGGGATGCTGGATATGCACTGGAACTGTGGCTGATGACACCCATCAGAAATGCATGCACACCTGAACAGGAACGCCATAATGAGGCACATGCACAAACGCGAAATGTAATCAAGCGTGTGTTTAGGCTGCTCAATTCATGGTTCTGGTGCCTGGACACATCTGGTGGAGCCTTGCAGTACTCACCAACTACATGTACCCAAATTGTCATGGTATGTTCTATGCTACATAATATGATCCTGTGAAAACAGCTGCAGCAGGAGCAGCATAGGGCCAGGCCAAACAGCCCCCCACCATTGCCAAGGCCATCACAGGCAGAGCGTGACTCAGAGGAGGAACAACCTGAACCTGCCCCAGTAGGCAGAAGGAGGTGTGCCCAGTATGCTTTGGCCTTGGCAAAGAGGCAATGCATAGCACATACACTGGCTCAGTAGGAACCCTGGAAATTATACCTCTCTCTGACTCGCACATATAGTAAAAGGGATGCCTAACTTGACACTACCTGTTTTCAAACATGTATAGGGAGTGTACTATGTGCGTCCGACATAAGCAGCCCTGTAGCACCACCTGAGGCATGTTTGCCATGTTTTAAGCAATATAAAGTAGTGCTAAACAGCTTTTACCACTATTTAGTATATGTAAACAAAATTGCACACACTAACTAGCACAACTTTGGGCAATGTTGAGCAATATTGGGCAATGTTCAGCAATGTTAGTTAACGTTGAGCAATGTTGGGCAAGTTTGGTCAAAGTTGGGCATAGTGGAGCAGAAGCAGGTAAATATGCTCATATTTGCTGGTCATTAAGCAGTCTGGTCTGCCCAGTATGAAAATATAAAGCAGTGACAGGCCTCGAACCCAAGATACTGTGCACTATAGTCACAGTACTGAACCACTAAACCATGACAGTATTTCACTGGTCAGCCTGTATGAAGAAATGTTGATAAGTCTATGCAAAGTGTCTCATGGAAACCCTGCAGGCACAGCATAATCCCTGTCGAGTTATGACACAAAGGTGAGCCCTGCAGTAAAAATACAACTTGATTTTCAACACACATATAGTATAAATGTTAATATTGGGCGTGTTTAAACATGTCAACAAATGTAGTGGACTTCAGACAGCAACATACTGAAAGGTCACACTGGGCATGCTCACACACTTGAATAAATGAGGCAAATGTCAGGCAACAAAATACTGAAAGGCAAAACTGGGCATGCTCACACACTTTGGCCATGTCTGAATACAGCAGTTGCCACACATATCTGGCAGTTGCATTCGTTAACTCAGGAACCTCTCACTATTTGCCAATCCTGCCTTGTACACACAGTTATATGACAACAGACACATATATAATATATTGGAACCCTGTCATAATCAAATATGTACTACAGATACTTAGGTTGTTCATAGAAAGTGGGAAAGCAAAGAAGATAAAAAACCTGCAATCAGTATCATCAATAAACAATGTGCACTCCAAACATTATCATATGTTCATAGGTTGATACTAGGCTATGTGCCTAGGGCATTTATAAGCCTAGCCAGAGTGTGTTTGGCTTTCGCCACCCTTTTAGATTAGTAGACTGTGCCTTTGAATAGTAGGTCACAGAAGATAGCCCTTTTATGGTTAGTTTATTGTGCCTCTGTCTAGCAGGGATCCAGAAGTGATCCCAGGGGTAAACGTATGATCTCCCATCCACTCGTCAAGATTTCTCTTGAAGAGGGTCAGTGAGGGTCTCTGCCTAACTTGGACTGGGATTTTGTTCCAGATTGATGGGAGCCTCTGGGATATGAATCTGTCCCTCCAGCATCTCCTATTTATTTCTGTGCTGAGGTTTAAGTCCCTGGAGTGTGTAGCTCTAAGGGATTTGGATTACCTGAGGTGGAGCATGTCCATTAATTCTGGGTTGGACATGGCTTTATAAGTCAGGCACAGATCACCTCTGAGTAGGTGGTAAGAAACTGAGTAGAGCTGGAGTTTCTTTAGCCAAACTGCATAGGGCATCTGTTTGAGTCCCTTCATCCTCTTGGTGAGGTACTTTTGGGGTCTTTCTAGTTGCTGCAGGTGTCGGGTAAGGTACATCCCAAATGGGGCATTATATTCAATTATGGGCATGATGAGTGATGAGTAGAGGGGCACAATGACCTCTCTTGATCTAGATGTGAAACCTTTTGGGATAAGGTGGGCTATATAGAAGGTCTTTCTAACCACTTTGGCAATGTGATTGTTAAAGGAGAAATTACTATCTGGATAAAGTCAAAAACGGAGTAAACACCTTCTCACAAAACCGCAAGTAAAATAAAAGGATAAATAATGTAGAGAAGGTGAACAGGGCAGAGACATTCAACACTCACGTAATAAAGGCAAAAATTTAGTTCTCACGCTGATAAACAACTCTTCCGACAATCCACAAGTAATAAAAGAAACAGCTTTATTGTAAAAGAGTAAGTGCTTTCACCTATGTGGCTTCTTCAGACTCACAATCAATCCTGTCTAAAAAACAAGTTTAAATACTCTATTAAAGGCGGGAAAAAGATCTCAATTAAACAATAATAATTAAACAGTAATTGGTTCAGCGCTCAATTTAAAATATTGCATATTAAACATATATAAAAAAGCAGCAAAATGTTGTAACAAGATACATATGTAATACTATAAAAATGCATATCTGATGTTGCTATAGCAAAATATAGTATAAATATGAATAAAGGGAAGAAATTCATATAGGAAAACTGGAATAAAGGGAAGAAATTACTATCTACTTGGGTCCCCAAATCCCTAATTACTTCTTCCGTACTTAATGGATTACCACCTATGTGGTAATTTGTCGGCACTTTGTTTTTCCCAAAGGGGATGACTATGCATTTTATGGCATTTAGCTTTAGGCCATGGCTCTGGCACCAGTTATCCATCTCTGTGAGACCCTTTTGGAGGATGCTTGTGTCAGCCGGAGAGTCAATTATGGCACCCAGTTTGCAGTCATCTGCGAACTTGGTCAGCCATAGTCCTCCCGTGTTAGCCTGTACCTCAGAGAAATATATACTGAACAAGAGAGGTCCCAGGACTGAGCCTTGTGGGATGCTACTTGTAACTGGTGTAGAGTGTGACATGGCACCTGCAATTCTGACCATGTGGGTGCTATCCCTGAGCCAGTTTGCAACCCATCTTGTGACATATGGGTTGATATCTAAGCTGGTGAGCTTATTTATGATGCCCGAGTGGGGTATTGTGTCGAAGGCTTTTGCAAGGTCCAGGTAGGCTGTGTGGACTACCTTCCCTTTGTCTATGGCCCTGGTAACTGTTTCAAAGAAGTCAACCAGGTTCAAGAGGCAAGATCTGCCCTTAACAAAGCCGAATTGGGTAGGATCCATTGTCTGGAGGTTCCCAATGTCTTTGTTTATGAGTTCCATGATGATACGCTCCATAGCTTTGCAGACCAGGCTAGTCAGGCTTATAGGGCGATAGTTTCCAGGGTCCGTTGTGGCACCACCTTTGTGGAGCGGGACCACTGTTGCTGTACGCCATTCCTTGGGTACATATCCTGTAGTAAGTCTGAGATTGAACAGTGACTTTATGTGAGGGTTAAGTTCTTCATGAAGCTAGTGTAAGATGCAGCCCAGAACACCGTCTGGTCCCATTGATGCTGTGTTTTTTGCTTTGGAGAGGGCAGCTCTCACCTGTTCATCTGTGATGTCAGGGAGGCTACACTCTGTTGGGATGGACATTTGCTCTTTTGGGGGGATGGGGGGAGAAATTTGCACTGAACCTGTCTGCCAGGATGTTGGCAATGTCTGTGGGTTCAGTGTATTTTTTATCATTTTGCTCTAACTCAGAGCATATCTGGCAGTTGCCACCCAGGTTCCTGACATAAGTAAAGAAGGCCTTGTGATTGTCTTTAGTGTCTTGTGCAATTTTTCTTTCGAAGCTGGCCGTAGATGATTTTATGAGGGATCATAGCTTCTTGCTAGTACTGATCAGAGATGCCTTCCCTTTTTGGGATTTTGCTCTATCATGTAGTAGCTTCCTCCTTTTGTTGTATAGCTTATTTATTTATGGCCGGGGTCCAACAGACAGGTCTCCTGCCTTTGGAGGAGTGAGTCTTGGTTTTATTTGGGATAGCACGATCCATGCATTCCTGTAGGTGTCCATAGAATGCATTTGTAAAGGATTCTGTGGTTTGAGCCATATTTTCCACTGGCCCGAGGGCTTTGAAGGATACCACCTCAGTTTTGAGAAGTGTGAAGTTTGCTTTTGAAAAGTTCTTCACCGAGATTACCTTGGCTGGGGGTGGGGATGGGATATGGATGTCCAGTGAGATAAATTTATGGTCTGACCTTACCAATGAGGGGTATACCTCTGGTGTGGAACATAGAGTCCCCATGTTGGTGATGACCAGGTCCAATATGTTTTCCCCTCTTGTGGGGGTGGTGACCAGATGTTCCATAGCATTTGAGTTTATAAATTCTAGGAACCATTGGGCAAGGGTGTTGGGGCTTGAGTAGTATTCCCAGTCAATGTTTGGGTAGTTGAAGTCACCCAATATAATGGTGTTTGGAGAGACCTTCATATTCTCCAGTGTTCTCAGGAAAGCTGAGTGGGGTTCCTGAGTTTGGGAGGGTGGTCTGTAGCAGGCTACAAACTGAAATGCAGTTTTGCCCACTGTTAGTTGCACATGGATGGTCTCTGATGCTTTGTGCAGTGCTACTAACCTGGATTTGTGGGTATCTTTTATATATATGGATACCCCCCCTCCTTTTGTGGTTCGGTTCGAGTTTTGTGGCCGATAATCTGGTAGTGTTGGGTTGCTTTTGGGAGCCTTGAACCAGGTTTCTGTTAGTGCACAGATATCGATATTCTCCATACTGAGGAGAGCCTTGACTGCATGCATTTTGAGGTTTAGACTTCTGGCGTTGAGCAGCATTACCCTTAGTTTCTTTTTCCTTGTATTGTCTATGGAGGTGGGTTTGTCTTTTGAGCCTTGCCTAAAAAAGGCACTATGGAGGTGGCAAGAGCCTTAGCCAGTATTCGAAAGCCCAGGGGTGACAGGTGCAAGCTATTCCTAGCGAAGCAACGCGGCTTGTCGAGCATGTCATCCCAGGCTGACAGACACTGGATCCCCTTTGAATGACACCAATACGTTAGCCAACTGTTAAAATTGATCATTTTGTCTTTATACTGTGGCATCATTCTTGGTGAGGGTAAGATGCTACTCAAGGTCAGGGTTATACCGGCCTGGGCTACATGATCAGAGAGCTCCTCTATATCTCTTTTCATGTAGTCCAGGGAGGAACGTCTCAGGTCATTCACACCAGCATGGACATTGATGGAGTCATATTTGTACTTGCTTTGGAGTGACCTGAGTGCATGTGTTATGTGGCGGATCCTGGCACCTGACAGACAGCTTACAGTGACCTTCTCATTGTTCAGCCTGGTGAGTGGGACATCAGTCTGTCTGAAAATAGAGTCACCTATTACAAGTGTATTAGGTGTGTTGTTTAGCCTTAAGGGCAGTGACTGTGTGGCACACTGACTTTGTGAACTATGTGATATGTGGGTATTGTTGTGGGGTAGCAGTTGTTTGGGTGTCTGCTTTGGAGGTCTCTGCTGCTTAAGCAGATTTTTATATAGAGCCTCCGAGTATGTTTTTGTGTGTTTATGTGTTTGGTTTGCTGTTGCTATAGGTCTATGTGAGACTGGATTTGTGGTGTGTGTGGTTACCTTCTCCTCCTGATAGACTGTGCCAGTCATGGGTCGAGAGAGCTCAGCCTCCAGTTTGGCTATATAGTTGCATCTCTCACATATATCTGTGTTTGTTGGGAGGAGGAGAGGGTTGTCTGTGTATATAAGGCAGTTGTAACATTGCCTCAAAATTCCCATATTCACCAGCTGGACTGGGGAGTACACACGAAACTGACCTTTGGACATGTCAGGATATTATGATGAAATACTTTTTGACTGATCAAAAAGGATCAGTAGGGTGTTAAGTGTGTAAAAGAGTATAATAGGGGTTTAGTGCTTAAGTTTGTTGGTGTTTTGGAAAGATTATCTGCGAAGGAGACCAGACAGAACCATGACACTTTCTTCAGCTATGTCATAAATAGCAATGTACACTCATATATGTCCTGAGTCAGGGCCAACTGTAAATGACTGACAATGCCAACATCTTGTCAAACAGGCCCATACATACATACCCACCTCCCACTGACAAAAGGCCTTATCATCATACCAGGAGATATCACATGTAGAATGGATAAACAGCTCCTTCCAAAGCTGAAAACATGGCATCAGTTGGATTACATTATTTCCCTGTATGTGTCATAAGTGAACTACAGAACAAACAGACCCTGCACCTGAACAGTCTGTTGAGCCTCACCCTCTCTACAGGATATGAAACTGTTGAATGGGTTACAGCAACATATGGCACACTCCACAAGTGTTGGTGCACAACAGACCATGGGAACTATAGTCTTATAAGCCTATTAAGTCTGATCTGCAAGGCCATGGAGTCCATCATGATTGAAGTCATAAACAGAGCTATTGGAAGCCAACAAACACACAACCCTACCAACTTTGGTTTGGTCATGGGCAGATCATGGTTCCCAAACCTGCTAGACTGTTTGCAAGGCAGCCACCCAGGACATACATCACTGAAATGAGCTACACACGTCCCACATAGACTTTGAATAGCCCTTTTCCAACATCCCAGACACGTCATATCCACAAAATCAACAATCTGTGCATAAATATGTATTGTCATATGATGGATTGGCAAATGGTCTACAGATAGATCACACAAGCTAAGAATTGTGGAGTCCTGTTCAAGCTGTTAACACCTGCTGTCCCCCATGGCTCAGTCCTGGGATTGCATAAAACAAAGTGCACACACATTACCATGTCCAGTCTGATGATGTCAACATCCTACAGGAGAAATGAAAACACTCAGTAAAGCATATAGCGCGCCATGTTAATGCGTATCTCTCTAGTCTCATAACATAGTTTGGTAGGGGTTTGAATCCTGCAATTGATGTGTGTGTGTGGGGGTGTGTATGTTTGTGTGTGATTTCCTTTGAGAGGACTGCCCTTTTTGGAGACTAGGAAAACACCTTAAAAGAGGTAAATTCCTCTTTGGCAAGTCTGATGATGTCAGCATCCCACAAATACAGCAGTGGAAATTAAAACTCCCAGTAAAGCATGTTGCACGTTGTATTAATGCGTGTATCTCTCTAGTATCATAATATAGTTAAGTAGGGGCTTGAATCCTGCATTTGCTGAGTGTGTGTGTGTGTGTGAGTGTGTGTGTGTGTGTGTGTGTGTGTGTGTGTGTGTGTGTGTGTGTGTATGGGGGGGTGTATGTTTGTGTGTGATTTCCTTTGAGAGGAGTGCCCTTTTTGGAGACTAGGAAAACACCTTAAAAGAGGTAAATTCCTCTTTAGCAAGTCTGATGATGTCAGCATCCCACAAATACAGCAGTGGAAATGAAAACTCCCAGTAAAGCATATAGGGCATCATGTTAATGTGTATCTGTCTAGTATCATAACATAGTTAGGTAGGGGTTTGAATCCTGCAATTTCTGAGTGTGTGTGTGTGACACTGTTGATCAATGTGTTGTGGGTTTTGCTTTGACTACTGTATGACATATCAGTAAAACAACAGTATGTGTATTGCACACTTCAGGTATCTGTGTGGCAAATACATATATGTACATGTGACCTCAATTAGTTCATAGGTGTGAAGCCTGCTTTCTACATGAATACATCTGTTACCTTTGACAGAGTTTGCTGCTGCTTCTCAGACCTTAGGTCACATATGTATGTTTGTGACAAGGCTAGCCACTGTAGTGATCTGTGGCCTAGGTCATCTGTGTCACACACACCCATGACAGTTTCTATAGAATAGTATGAGTGAGGGTTCATGCCTGGGGTATATTTCAGACATGTTCAAACACAACAAAGTCTGTCAATAATGGACATTCGTTATAGGTGTACAACAACTTTGTGGATATGCATACAGACCCCTTATTGCTTATGTGATACACCGAGGGACTTCAGAATACCTTTGGAAATGTGAATACCAAAGGACAGATGACATAACATGTGGCTGTATGTACACATCGGTGCCCCATCTACATGTTGTGGGCTACTACCTATGTGATACTGTTGGGATACTATGTTTAGTAAATATGCATGACTATGCTATAGTTGGCTTATAGCTTTACAGCATGGGTTGGACAACAGGTATCTGTCTGTATGATACCCTTGTGGAGGATGTGTCTCATCCGCAGAATGCATTGTAGGCCACTGTATGCATTACCAGATGTGGACGGCCATATCCCTAATGTGTTTGCTTGTACCTAAGAGGGCTACATGCCAAACAGGAGTGGTCCCAGGAATGGGTGGCGGTCAATACCACTGGTTACTGGTATATTATAGTACCGGAAGAATCCAAATGCTACTGTGTTTCCTACATCTGTGTGTCAGTTGTCAAGACATCATCTAACGATTGGTTATAGTCAGGCTGTTGAGGTTGTGTATACTACCAGAATGCAAACCAATGACCAATATTAACAGTATCACCCACAGCATAGTGTCAAACCATGTCATACACACATGTGTACCCAAGTTAAAACATATGTGTAGTAAAATGCATACTGGCCACCAATAGAAACTATGAAGTGTTAACACTGTGTAATACAGGGCATGTCACCCTTCTCATGTATCCACTATGCACATACATGCAGACAGTGCACCTCCACCATGTTCACAAGTGTACACCTGCAAATCTGTACTGCACACATCACACACATACTGTCCACTCACCAACACATGCTGCCAGAACTACACACATCAGCCAAGTGGCACATGGGCGGACAATACATTTTTGGAATTAACACTGGTGTAAACAATACTACATTGATAATCATAGCTTTAATGCATCATGCCTACCCAGATATACCTACAAGGATATCATTACACTTTACTGTTGACAACATGCTAACATTGCTACACTGCTATTAAGTCACCCTGTGCATCAGCACCATGTTAGCCTGTTCCTGCATCAATGTTACAGATGACAGGAGGTGGCACAGTTTCATCATATGCACAGGGTGTGTTGTTGGTTTGCCAGAGCCCGACATTGACCCATCCAATCGACATGTGTGTGTGTGTGTGTGTGTGTGTGTGTGTGTGTGTGTGGGACAACAGTACCAACATGGGTCAATGTTGATGTAATGTGTGTGTGTATGTGTTAGCCCTAGGTGTTTGGTTTATGTGTGTGTGTCTGTATGCACACAGTTCCACCATGTTGCTGCCAAATACGGGAGGTTGTGGGACAGCCACAGACTGTACCTGCCAGTCTGTACAGATCACCATCTCTGGCCATGGACACAGTACCTGTGCCTGGCAGGGGTGCCACGGACAGTATCGGGTACTAAGCCAGACTGGGTACTATCATCAGAGGCAGAGGGATGTCGACTGGACCCATGTCCCTGCTGGGACTGGCCAGAGTACGTGCACATGGTCTTCTAGGATAGTCTATTGACAGCCCAGCCCCAACATTGCTGGGGCTGGTACTGCCACTACGGGAGCAGCTGTGACTTGTGTGTCATCCGCGATGACTGCCAGCTGATGATGTTGCTGGCATACGTCCACACCGACGTCTCAGCTGTCCTGCACTTTCCTGGCACATGGACATGATATTGCAGAGGACATCTAGTTTCTCCCCCCAATGTCTATCAATGACCTCGGTGTAATTACGGATGGCACCGGCAAGGTCACGGATACTGTCATTGATAGAGGTGTTATGGGCCCTCTGCACCCTTAGTCCCTGTCTGGTGTACTGTTCCATACGTGCCTGTGCCTGCATTACAGCCCGGAACATACCTGAGGTTGTAAGACCTGTGGTGGCATGTCTGCCTGGGGCATTAAGACCAGCAGTGCTCCCACGAGAACCCCTGGACATCTGCCTATGTGGTACCATTCCAGGAGTCTGGGTATAGCTGCTGTGAGGGGATGCATGTGCCATAGATATCACACTATCCTGGTCAATGCCTACTGCATGCTGTCCCTCAGCTAAGGCCATTGGTGATGAGAGATGTATTGGCAGTATGAATGTTCGCATAGATAGGGTGGAAAGCTGTGTACTGTCGATTGGCGGACCAACGACAGACCCTGTCAAACCTGCCTGTGCTACAACACATGTATCATCATTTCCACTATTTGTGGCAGTGACTTTAGGTTCCCTGCTGCACTCAACCAGCACAACCTCAGCACCTGTGAAAGGAAGACAGGAAACACACTTTACAATCTGTACATGATGTTAGCACACATGCACGCATGAACACATGAACACAAATGCACTACTCACTAAAGTTGACACACACACACACACACACACACACACACACACACACACACCAACAGCAATCCAGAACATACTCATTAGTGGTTGATGGAGTACAGTATCACAAGCCAAAGAGTCCTATCACACGTGTCAGCATGCAGGATGTGTGTTGCTCAACAGCATGCAGTGCGAGTGTAGAGAGTCCTTGTTAATAACAGTATACATGTCTTTGATGCATGTGTGTTGTTCAATGATTGGCCTCACCCTGGAACACAATGTGTACATGGACACAACATTGCTGTGCAAGTATTAAATGCTTTCCAATGTCTTGTGCACCATCACTCATAGGTATACATACCATGGCCGGATGAACACAACTGTCAGGTGTATAGCAATGAATGCTATGTGTAGTACTGTAGCTACTGTAACTGGATGTAGTGTAGTACCATGAGCCATCATCAGACAGCATCATGTGGTCACTCAAGGCCATTAATGTGTGCCACACTGGCAACTATCTTGCTGTACCTGAACTGCAGCACTTTGTCTACATTAACCATTCCACAGGCAGTTGTTACATGGGTATGTAAGGTGTTCAATAGGGAGCATTGCCTAACATGAATGTGTTGTGTGTCGAAGAGTGTCGCACTGCCCCATGATAGGCCTCTACCCCTCAGGTATAGTATGTGTGCTGTGTGGATGACATTTGGGATACTGGAGTCTGACCTTATAGCAGGTGTCTAAATATGCCATGTGTTTCATATTAACACTTACTGCGTATGACAAAGTGGTGTATGTTGTGTGCATGTGTATTGACTCTGCCTATACAATGTCCACTACAGTGTGCCACAATTGGTTGGGATGCTCTGTGTATTGCATGTGTTTGAGGCAGCTACTCATGTTACCGGGATGTGCATAGTCCCACAGAAAACATGCAGAGCATGCATTATGTGTAGGTGTTTTAGATGTGTATATGACCTACAACTCTCCTATGACATGCACATGTTATTTGCTATATTAAATGTAGAACACTCACCAGCATGGGTCTGCTGTCTTGCTGTCACACCAGAGGGACCTACAAGGATATGAGACAGTTTGTCAGTGTCAACAACTATGGCACTGCTGCTGTGAGTTTGCAATTTTACAGTAGTACAACGTGCGACAGTCACAAGCATACAGATTATGTTCCAAATTATCAGTATTGCACAACACCAGGCTCCACATCTTCTAAATACACAGTACACATCTGACATATGCATGTTCTAACAATCGAGCTAACAGTAGTCTACAGATATGCCATGTTATCTGCATGCTCTGAGTCAACTTGCTGGGTGACTCCGGCCTCCATGATGACACATCTGTTGTAGTGGTTGACCAGGAGCCACCATGCTGAGGAGCAGCTCTTCCACTCTGGTGAGGGGTGGGTGTGATGCTGCACCACCACCTGTGGCAAGCTGTTGTCTGTGGACATCAGGGGCATGCTGCCGGACATGTCTAATTAAATCACTGCAGTGATGGCGTACCTGCTCATAAGTCCAGTTATGCATGCCTACATCATTCACCTGATGGACAACATCTTGCCACAGTGCAGTGCACCCATGCTGGTCCTGGCTGGTTCTGGAGAACAGCAGGGTGTGATGTTGTAGTTGGGTAGTTACGATTATTTCCTCCTCTTCAGGGGAATAGGCAGGGTTACGATGGTGAGACATGTCCCTGGAAGACAATAAAACAATAATTGTGAGCAAGTCATGTGGCACACTTAACATTATAAAGTACAGACATCAATGCAATGCCATATATAGCAACCTATTGGCTGTCAGTAGATACACTCTTTTAATACCACATATCAGTGCTCAGCCCACAACTGCCTGACAGTGCCTGACACATTCTATATATTAAACCATGTTCTGCACAGCAACAAAGTGAAACCAGTATGTAAGACTATACAACAGTACATGGCACACTGTATGTGACACAATGCACCACCTAGCCACAGGAGGTATATATCAAGCTAATGCATGAAGAAATATGCCATCCATTGCAATGAATGTAAAGTACAGTTACAGTATTACCAGTATGCCCCAGTAGTCTTTGATGCCAAACCCCTGCCTAACATATGTGCACAGTTGTTGATATAGGTGGCATACTGCTGTACTAGACTATACATGTTGATAGATACACACGTATACCCTGTAACACAAATATGATTGAGGGCATGGTACAGGCATAATTACACACACATCAGACATACATACAACATGCAAATGTATGCCAACCAAGATGAGCTTTACCTGTGTACCATACAGTACTGTGTATCACTACTTACAAAACCTTATGCCTGAGGTATGTAATCTGTGAGGACTACAGGGAAGACACAAAACAGTGTTTCTAAGCAATGTGAACATACATCATACTGTACTGTTTAGGCCTACAGCTTCAGGTAGTACTACAGTTCATATGGGAGTTGGATTCACCAGCAATACCACTCACTAAGCATACATGTATTGCTTTAGCCTACAACGGGACACCACAGTCGACAACAAGGGACTATGTCACACCGTATGCCATACTACTTTTTCTGCATAGCAATAGCATACACATCTTTTGCTGGGCTCACAGCTAGGACATAAACTACCATGACAAAAACAATTTCACACTAAACTATCACACCTTTACAGACCTTGCACACATTCACCAACACATTGACCATCACACTCAGTCAACCTCACATAGCAATTATTGCACTAATTACATGTGTGTGTGCATCATGTCATAGGTAGGTAATACGCTATTGGCCCTAGGGCCTACAGCAGCCTAGCCATATGCTACCCTGGCCTTTGACACACATGTAATTTAATTTCACTTGCCCCTGTCGACCAGAGCCACAGAGGTGATTCCCGGGTGTATTTCCTATCTCTCAAACAATCATCAGGAGTATTTATGACAACTGCTAATGAGGAGCTTTGTTTGCTATTGATAGGTGGTTTGTTCCATAGTATGGCATGTCTCTGAGTTACGACTCTACCCCTCCAGCATGTGCTGTTTAGTGAGCTGACAAGGTGTAGGGCCCTAGATTATGTATCTGGGAGGGATTGTAATATGTTTACGTGGAGGATGTCCAACAGCTATGGGTGTGACATAGCTCAGTATGTTAGGCAGAGGTCACTTCTAGGTAGGCGCTATGCAACACAGTGCAGCTGTGTTTCTGTGAGTCGGTCTGCATAGGGCATCTGTTTGAGGCCGGTATTACTCTTTGTGAGGTATGTCTGTGGCCTTTCCAGTTGCTGTAGTTGGCATTGTACTCTCTCATGGGTTTTAAGTGTGATAAGTAGAGGGGAACACTGATCTATATTTCCCTAGATGTGACACACCTTTTGTGATGACGTGTACCACGTAGACAGAGTACATGACCAGTGTGGCACTGTGATTATCAAAGGGGAGGCTACTGTCCACCTGTGTCCCATGTTCCCTTATCACACCTTCGGTGTTAGGTAGACTACCACCTATGTGGTAGTTAATGGGTACAGTGTTCTGGCAAGAAGGGATGGCACTGCAGTGTCAACACTGAGCTTCAGTCCATACCTTGATCGCCAGGCACCTGTCGCAGTAAGTATGCCCCATGTCTCTCTCCCTCTATCTATATATATATCTACATATCTATATATATCTACATATATATATATATATATATATATATATATATATATATATATATATACATATATCTATATATATATATATATATCTACATATATCTACATATATCTATATATCTATATATATATATATATATATATATATATATATATATATATATATATATATATATATATATATATATATATATATATATATATATATATATACACATATATACACACATACATACACATACATATAAACATCCATTGCTGTACATATACATGTACATATAGGCACATATACAGTCCACTATTCATGGTGGGAATATCACTTATGAGACAGTTGTGAGATATACAGTTATGTAATAAAGTTGTACAGTATTGTGCAGACTGCATTGAAGGTGTCCTCAGCCCATGTAGCTTTAGCAGGCCTCACTGGCTGCAACACTGCAAAACTGACAGAGCATACCCACAGCGTTTAACCACCACATGTCATATACCAGCACTGCATGCTATTTTCTTTGCAACACACTACAACCTACATAGAAATATGCACATAACAACCTTCAACAACGTATATATGTACATTCTTCACAAACAGTTGCAGTATGTCCCTTGCCCTATGCACATGTACAGATACATAGAGATACGTACTCCTGCCACATATGGATAATTCACAGTATGTAGAGTACTCTTCATAAACATCTACTACATGCCAGCAAATACATATGTGTTACATACTTTTCGTTTGTATTGCTGTGTTCCATTTGTTTTTAAAGGAAATGTTTTTTTCTCTGTCTGTTGCTCTTTCTTTTTCTGTGTCTCTCTGTTTCTGTCTGTTTGTCTGTCTTTGTCTGTGTCTCTGTCTTTGCCTCTGTCTCTGTCTCTCTCGCTCTCTCTCTCTCTCTTGCTGCAATGAGATTATTGCATGTGTAGGCAGCAAGTACAGCCTGCTTTTCTAGGTATCTGCACATGTGCGTGTGATGGCCTCTGCTCCAATTGGTGCCCACCATTTACTAATTGCATGCAGCCTGCTGTGTGGTAATTGTAGTACTCACTGTCATAGCAGCCCACTGCTATAAAATGCTAGGTTAGGTAGGCGTAGCCCTTTCAGTTTTCCAAAGTGGGGCCCATGCTTGTTTGCTCTGGACACCGTTGTGTCAGTCAGAAGGTTGGTATACTTCTTATCTCTGAAGCTAGGGTTGTAGCCAGTGATTTACATGTTGTACTCAAACCTTAATGTTGCTGCTTCTAGTACACACCTGTCAGTGTAGAATTCTACTCACCCCTCCACATGTTTACACAAGACACATGGGAGTATGTACTTTCTTTTCTAATTAGACAATTAACTACTATACAAAACTAGTTATTGCAATGTATTCCTCTGGCACATGAACTGTTTGTGAACTACTATACTGTAAATATTAATTACCTCACTTCTGAACAGTTTGTTGTTAGTTGTGTTGACATTAGCAAGGGCTGCTCAAGACAACTGGACACATTTCAGTACTGAGTATGCCTACCTACATCCTTGGTAGAGCCTGAATACACAGGTATATTGTTCTTTTGGGTAGGGGTGCAGAAGTACAGAGAGCATTATATATTATTGTGTGATGTTTATCTTGCTGAACATACAGGGTTGCTGTGTACCTGTTAGTCTAACAAGGCAAGTAGCCTGTCTGCGTAGCTCCCACTTGTGGACATATCCAGATGGTAGATAGAGGTTAGCCTATTATTCTTTGTCTGTGCACCACACCGGTCTTTTCTGCACTGGAACAATGGCTTTGTGACAGTTGGTTGCTAACAGTACATGGCTACATCCTTTGATATTTCTGTGTTGTACTCCTACATAAGGGTATGCTTGTGGGACTCGTTCCAAAGCTATTTGCAGAGTGTGTAACAGCAGAAAAGCTGAAATGCCTATGTGTTTCTGCCTCTACCAGGCCTCTGATACACTCAGGTATATATTTGTACAGCCTCAGGGAAAGGTACATATAAGTGGGTTACACCTGTAATATATTACAGACATTAAGTTGAGACTGTGAGAGAATCAGAGCATATGTATTAATACACCTTTTCTGATGTGCATGCACTGTGTACTCTTACTTATTGACATTATTCATTAAGTGTAATTCCTCACTTTTTGGCCTACCGTCAGTACTTTTCAGAGGGATTCTGAGGGACAAAGCTAACATTTGTTTATGAATCAGGGACATCCCTGAAAAGCAGTCACAGTTGGGAAGCATGGCCTCTGCCCTATTCAAATATGCCAGTGTTTATCCTGCTTAATACGGTGTGGTGTTTGTAAAGTGCTACTGTAACATTATTTCCTGCTAGAATGGCTGGTTCTCTTTTCACAGTCATGTCATGCAATTCCACAACAGCTGCTGGTAAAGATCCACAGAACAAGATTTGTGTTATGACATTCCTATTTTCCCTTTACATTCACTCATTGTAATGCATGATATATTTATTATAGCACCAACTTGTTGTAAATCTACTGTGGCCTAGTGGTACTTCATGCAGTGTAGTGTGTCCGGGGTTCGAGACTGACAGAGGTGTTTTATTCTGCTGCTCAGCAGAGCAAGGGCCCTGCCATGCAGAGTGACTAAGGCATGTTTAAGCAGTTGTAAGTGGGTTTGTGCAGGTTTGCGTGACACTTAGCAATACTTAGCTAAGCGCACACATGCGCACACTTGCTCAAACACGCTAACTACTGCTTAAAAGTGCTTAATCCCGCTAACCCCTGCGCTAATTTCTTTGAAAGAAAAGAAAATGGGGAGATAGGAAAGTGGTGAAAAAGGGGGCACAAAGAGGGAAAGACAGTAGGGAAACAAGCTCGGGATGTGCAGGATGGGTGTAGGGAAGGTCCATATCTGCCCATTTCTTTACCAGCAACAGCTGTGCATATGCAATAAATTTGGAGTGAAATTTGAAATCTTCCACCCCTGAGAAAGGGGTGAGGACAACAAAGTATGTTGAATCTGCCAATTATAATTATCAGTTTACATGTCCAGCGGACATGTGTGCGAAATGGGCAGCTATGTATAGGGCGTAATTTTTTTGTGGGAACAGATTGCCCTTTTTTTTTTTTTTTTTTCAGGTGAGAGTGGAAAGTGAGGTAGAGGAAGTAGGTATATTTGGGGAGGTAGGTTGGGGAGGTAAACAGACAAGACAAACAAGACGCATACAGGGGCAGAGTATGACACATGGGGTGGGTGAACACAATTGACGGGGACAGATGTTTGGAAATCGCAACCCCATGAGCCCACAGATGGTAACAGTGGAACTGAGATCCCCACCCATGGGCAGTCACCACTGCACCTTCACAGCCCCGAGGGTGGCTGTGCTGGGGGCTGCATAGGAGGGGCAGGATCACCCGTGAGTCACGCCACTCTCACCTCGAGCTGGCATAGGGGATCAGCGACTGAATGCTGGATCTCCCTATGCACCACAGCATGGACCCTTCGGAGGCTGACAGGTGGCCCTTCTCCACCCACGCTTGCATGGGGGGGATGAGCCCCATCCCCTGCAGCACTTCCACCTGAAGGTGGCACAGGACCAACGGAGGAGGGGAGCCCGGGCAGGGCACCAGACCTGCTGGTGCCGGGTGCAATCGCCAACTGAGGAGGGACAGGTGGGTCTGCTGGGACTGGCCTTCCCATACATTCTGTGATTAGGTGTGTTTAATTACAACATAAACAACAGCATTCCAAATTAGTTGTAACAGCATGCAGTAATATTCCCATTAACCCAACACACCAAGGCTCCAACAGTTGAACAGCAAGCATAACACATGCATATATTCAATGACAGTGGACATTCCAACAGCATGTAGGGATGATTGGTGGCAACAGGCCACCAAGATTGTGGTGTTTGAACAGGGCACATGCATCAAAGTAAATGCAGATATTTATAGAACAATAGGACATATGTCCCAACAAATGTTTTGAGATTAGACATACCCATTGAGGTGTGGAATTGCACTGTTTATACACATACAGTAGGGTGTAGAAAGAAGCCTCAATTAACATCTTATAAGTACTTTTAGTCTACACTACATTCCTATTGACTGCAAGTGTATGTCCTCTACATGTATTATTACATTAGGCAACATGCATTAGATTGTGTAATGGGTTTAGCTAGTTCATTATATACCTGACCTATATCTGACATACTAAGTGTCCAAGATGCAGATGTTACTGCTACATAGTTATTTATTTTATTTATATTTCTATATCTACATATCTGGATGTGTTCACGTGACATTTTCAGTTAAATTTCTACAGAAACCTACATTTCGTGTAGCACACTCACATTTCTGGGGAACACATTAACAAGCTACTCGTGTGCCAGATTTACTTATGCATGCCAGCCATTAACTGACTGTTGAGGACTGTATATATGCTTCACAGCTACTGGCACTTCCATCATCCACTTTATATGGGACTGCCCAACTGTGAGTTGACAGCACTTATTACAACAGTACTATTTGTATAATGCAAGAGTACAACAACATTTCAAAGTAAGTGACACAGACACACTCCAAGTATTATACCTTTATTAGTTACATTACACACTTTTCTACAGGCTCTCTCCTTTATTTGATATTACAGTCCATACGGAAGACATATTCAAGACATATTATACCTTTATTAATAGGTTACAACACTCTTTTTCAGGCTCACTCACTTATTTTATATGACAGTACATGCAGAGATATTATTCTGGACTTATTTTACCTTTCTTAATGGGTTACTACACTCTTTTTCTGGCTCTCTGACTTATTTTATATAACAGTACATGCAGAGGAATTATTCAGGGTATTTTATGGCTGTATTATTGGGCTACAACACTTTCTTTCAGGCTCTCTCACCTATTTTATATAACAATACATGCAGAATAATTACTAACCTGCCTGGTGGCGCAGCCTTAGCAGCTTATCTGCATAGGTTTGCTGATTCGCAGCACAGACACCTGCAGCTGTGAAGTAAATGAAGGGATATTGAGACATACCTATCCATTACATAGACTAAATTAGCATGTCTTACATACTGCATTCCTTGGCTACCTACTCAGTAGTGGGGCATCTTGCATGTCACGGGCCTCCTGTATCCATTGGTTCAGTAGGTCCTGCTTCCATCTCTTCAGGTCTGCATGGTGGTGACGGACCTGCTCATCAGTCTGAGGAACACCTGTGGCACTGGTGAGATGATGAGCTAACCGGTTCCAAGCCTCTGCTTTGTACTCCATCCCTTGGAACTGGCCCGGCAGGAGTCTTGACTCATGATGGTGGACAAGGAGCCAAACCATGTATTTTGACTTCATGATTCCCCAGCGTTGCACTCGAAAGCGAGTACCCTCTCCAGCACCAGCCATTCTAACTGCAGATGGGAGCTACAATCAGTTATGGCGAGTATTCCTGCCTATGGTGCTTAAATATGCTGCATTTCCCGCACTTTTTTGTGATTGGCCGTTTTTGAAAATTCTCGGCTAACTGCAGACCTGCTTAGCAATGGTTAATCTACCATTTATTAGTATATGCATGTTAACAGTGGCTGTTTATCCTAAGCTGTCATGGCTTAGTGGTTCAGCACTTTGATTATGGTGCACAGTGTCCTGGATTCGAACCTTGTCATTGCTTTTTATTTTACTACTGTCCAGACAGGCTAGGGGGTGTGGCTGTGTTTAGGCAACTTTGCTCTACGTTGCTCCACATTGCCCGACGTTGCGCTGATTGGTGCGGTGCGCACCTCCGTGCAAATGGATTGCGCTGGGTAAAGCGCTACTTAGCTACGGGTAACTATATTGCACTAGGTAAAGCGATGCTTAACTATGGGCAACTATATTGCACTGGGTAAAGCGATGCTTAACTACAGGCAACTATATTGCGCTGGGTAAAGTGATATTTAGCTATGGGCAATTATATTGCACTGGGTAAAGCACTGCTTAACTAGGGGCAATTATATGTCAGGATCCTTCTTATATTTACAAATATCCATTTTGTTCACTGATACATAGGCCATTTCAATGCTTTTTATTAAAAGTTTATTCATATATGTCAGGAATTATTTCATATACTAATTTAAAACATAAAATAGAAAGGGGAGTGGGGGGACTCGAACCATGCTTGCCTCCTCTTTCGTGCAAAGGCTCTACCACTACACTATTGCTATTTGGCTTAATTTGCATAAACATTCTTTATTATGCTTTTCAATGTTGGCATTGCTAACTGCAGCTAAGCAATGGGCACACCCGCGCAAACACCCGCAAATACGGGCAGCTATATCGGGAATTAAAAAAAAAAATTAAAAGTTTTACTTTTTATAACTGTACTGGGGGTTTACAATGTGAGGGAGTGTAATGTTGGGTACGTAGACATTTGAGCGGACTCACTCATGTGTGTTGACATTTCACAATTCAGACACTTGCAGGGGCGTGGACCTTTGGACTGCTCGGCAGTCAGACACGCCCCCTACCTTCCTGCACGGTCCGTGTTAGACATGGACTGGAGTCAGCATGCCCTCATGAATATGCATGGCACACTGATGTCATACCGTTCAACTGCAGTTTCCGAGTAAGAGTTATTTAGTCTTACACGGAGGATTTGTGAATCCGGGGGTGAGACTGTTTATTTTACAAGAGCAAACTATATTACTTTAAGGGTTAGTGATAATAACATGAATATATATTTTCTGATAAACATTATGCGAGTAAGAAGAATTATATCTTAAATGAACTTTATCATTCATTCAAGTAAAGCAATTTGCTCTTACTGAGTAACAAAAGCCATAGTGTACAACCTGCTTTGCTATAAAAGTCATAGCGTCTCATTAGACCTCCTCAGATAAGGCATTGTTAGTAAGTTACCAATTAGAAAAAGCCAATGGTCATTATCATTTCTTAAATCTTAAAATTTCAATTAATTATATTTATATTTAATGAGGGTTTGATGAATGAAGAGAATGAGAGGGAGAGAAGGTTGGATGATGTAGGGATAGTGAATCATGAAGTACAATGGATTAGCAAGGGGAAGTAAGGATAGCTATGAAGAGGATGAATAATGGAAGGCTGTTGGCCCAGATGACATACCTGTGGAAGCATGGAGGTGTTTAGGTGAAATGGCAGTGGAGTTTTTAACCAGATTGTTTAATGAAATCTTAGAAGGTGAGAGGATGCCTGAGGAATGGAGAAAAAGTGTTTTGGTACCGATTTTTAAGAATAAGGGTGATGTGCAGAGCTGTAGTAACTACAGAGGGATTAAATTGATCAGTCACAGCATGAAGTTATGGGAAAGAGTAGTGGAAGCTAGGTTAAGAAGGGATGTGATGATTAGTGATCAGCAGTATGGTTTCATGCTGGGAAAGAGCACTACAGATGCAATGTTTGCTCTGAGAGTGTTGATGGAGAAGTACAGAGAATGTCAGAAGGAGTTGCATTGTGTTTTTGTAGACTTAGAGAAAGCATATGACAGGGTGCCTAGAGAGGAGTTGTGGTATTGTATGAGGAAGTCAGGAGTGTCAGAGAAGTATGTAAGAGTGGTACAGGATATGTACGAGGGTAGTGCGACAGAGGTGAGGTCTGCGGTGGGAGTGATGGATGCATTTAAGGTGGAGGTGGGGTTACATCAAGGATCAGCTCTGAGCCCTTTCTTATTTGCAATGGTGATGGACAGATTGGCAGACGAGATCAGACAGGAGTCCCTGTGGACTATGATGTTTGCAGATGACACTATGATCTGTAGTGAGAGTAGGAAACAGGTGGAGGAGACCCTGGAGAGATGGAGATATGCTCTAGAGAGAAGAGGAATGAAGGTCAGCAGGACTAAGACAAAATATATGTGTGTGAATGAGAGGGAGGATAGATGAATGGGGAGGATGCAAGGAGTAGAGGTGGTGAAGGTAGATGAGTTTAAATACTTGGGGTCAATAGTTCAGAGTAACGGTGAGTGTGGAAGAGAGGTGAAGAAGAGAGTACAGGCAGGATGGAGTGGGTGGAGAAGAGTGTCAGGAGTGATTTGTGACAGACAAATACCTGTAAGAGTGAAAGGGAAGGTCTACAAGAGGGTAGTGAGGCCAGCTATGTTATATGAGTTGGAGACAGTGGCATTGACAAAAAGGCAGGAGTTTGAGCTGGATGTGGCAGAGTTAAAGATGTTAAGATTTGCACTGGGTGTGACGAGGTTGGACAGGATTAGGAATAAGTATATTAGAGGGTCAGCCCAGGTTGGAAGGTTTGGAGACAAAGCCAGAGAAGCAAGATTACGTTGGTTTGGACATGTGCTGAGGAGGGATGCTGAGTATATTGGGAAAAAGATACTAAGGATGAAGCTACCAGGTAACAGGAAAAGAGGAAGGCATAAGATAAGGTTTATGGATGTGGTAAGAGAGGACATGCAGGTGGTTGGTGTGACAGAGCAAGATGCAGAGGACAGGAAGAAATGGAAACAGGTGATCTGCTGTGGCGACCCCTAACTGGAACAGCCGAAAGAAGATGATGATGATTTAATTAATACTCCTTAAAGTTGCATTCATAAACATTTTGTTTGCATTGTTGAAGTATGACCTTTAGTTCCTGAGAGCTGTAACAGCAGAATGCCCTCATAAAACCGTATACATGTCATATTATGATAAGAAGTATGATAAGGGGTTAAGCCTAGCATGTATTACTAAATCATTTGTTAACAACTATCATGCACTAATAAGGTGGGTTTTATATAGAGCTGTAGGTAGCAGAATATAACACAATGAAACTGCTTGTTGGGTAATTATATGTTACAGAAGCCAGAAAACTACAGCTCTTTTACAATTCTTGCATGTTATTTTTCCTGCATAATAAAACAGGAAAATGAGGCAAATATGTTGATATTTTTTATTAAATATGTTTACAGACATATACTTGAAGAACAGTTCTTCACATCATAGTTTCACAGACCTGGCTTTGCTCCTGAGACTAGTATTTGCACAAAATATTCACTTTCTCTGAGATGTATGAGTATCAGAGCAAGTTACATAATGCAGGTATACAAGCCATGAAAATGCAGTGGCTATAAAAAGTTTACACACCCCTGTTAAAATGCCAGGTTTTTGTGATATAAATAAATGAGAGCACAATAAATTATTTCAAAACTTTTCCCACCTTTGATGTGACCTATAACCTGTACAATTCAATTGAAAAACAAACAAATCTGTTAGGGGAAAAAATATAAAAAATAAAAAACGTACAATAAGCTGGTTGCATAAGTGTGCACACCCTTAAACTAATACTTTGTTGAAGTACCTTTTGATTTATTATAGTATACACTCTTCCTGGGTAGGAGTCTATCAGCATGGCACATCTTGACCTGGCAATATTTGCACACTCTTCCTTGCAAAAGCGCTTCAAATCTATCAGATTGCAAGGGCATCTCTTGTGCACAGCACTCTTCAGGTCACCTCACAGATTCTCTATTGGATTTAGGTCTGGGCTGTGGCTGAACCATTCCAAAACTTTAATTTTCTTCCTGTGAAGCCATTCTTTTGTTGATTTGGATGTATGCTTGGAGTCATTATGTTGAAAGGTGAAATTGCTCTTCATCTTCAGCTTTCTAGCAGATGCCTGAAGGTTTTGGGCCAGAAGTGACTGGTATCTGGAACTGTTCATAATTCACTCCACCTTGACTAAAGCCCCAGTTCCAGCTGAAGAAAAGCAACCCAACGCATGATACTGCCACCACCATGCTTCACCATGGGAATGGTATTGCAAACTGTTGTTTTTGCACCAAACATACCTTTTGGAATTGTGGACAAAAAATTCAGCCTTGCTCTCATCAGACCATAACACATTTTCCTCACATGCTTTTGGGAGACAATGTATTGTTTTTAAATTTTTAGCTGGGCCTAGATGTTTTTCTCTGTAAGAAAAGCCTTCCGTCTTGCAACCCTACCCCATACCCAGACATATGGAGAATACGGGAGATTGTTGTTACATGTAGTACACAACCAGTACTTGCCAGAAATTCCTGCAGCTCCTTCAGTGTTGCTGTAGGTCTCTTGGCAGACCTCCCTGACCAGTTTTCATCTTGTATTTTCATCAGTTTTGGAGGGACGTCCAGTTGTTTGTAACATCACTTTATTTTCTCCACTTTTTGATGACTGTCTTCACTGTGTTCCATGGTATACCCAATGCTGTGGAAAATTTTTTGTACCCTTCTCCTGACCGAAACCTTTCAACAATGAGATCCCTTTGATGCTTTGTAAGTTCTCTGCGAACCATGGCTTTTGCTGTAGCAGGCAACTGAGCAAATGTCAGGAAATTCCTACTAGGATAGCTGAACTGTATTTGGGGTTAATCAGAGTGTCTTTAATTGATGGCAGGTGTGTACCCAAGAAGACTGAATGCTGTAATTAAATCAAAAGGTGCTTCAACAAAGTATTAGTTTAAGGCTGTGCATGCTTATGCAACCAGCTTATTGCACATTTTTGTTTGTTTTTCAATTGAATTGTACAGGTTATAGGTCACATCAAAGGTGGGAAAAGTTTTGAAATAATTTATTGTGGTCTCATTTATTTATATCACAAAAACCTGGCATTTTAAGGGGTGTGTATAAACTTTTTATATCCACTGTAAATTTTGCTTGTTTGGCTTTTTTTTCTTCCTGAAAACCTTCATTTCAAAAACACTATTTTCATTCACTTGGGACCCGAAGTCTTGTAGTAGGAGGTTGCTTTGAGCAATTGCCACATATAAAATAAACACTATTTATAATGTTAAGTATCTGTTAGTATTAAAAATGAGTATCTTTATTAATTGGCGATATGTATTAGATTCAGATCCATATAAAATATACACTCATTTCTTTCCTCTATTTGGTGGGCAAAACATATATAAGAAATAACCAAAAATGTAAACTGGCAAAATAAACTTAAATTAAAAAAATAAAAAAAACTTCTATCACCCTGGAGAAAAGAACTAAGCTGAACCGGTGTTGAGCGGTTTCGTTCTTTATTAGTGTCAAGAACCTCTTCAGAAAAAACTGTAATGAGTGAGTACACAGTGTGCGGACTACTAAATATAGTAAAGCAGTTAGTAAAAACAACCAATAAATTCAATGATTAAGTCAAATATAAAAGCAAATATTTTCTGCAACCCATGGTTAAAGCAATGAAATGTAGTAAAACTGGTTAGCGCTAACAAACAATGCATGGTGGAATTTAGCATACACAAGTTACTAGGATCAAAAGGAAAGTGTCTATTCAGGGGTTATCTGAGGCCACGTAGTGCCTTTTAATGTTTAGAGTATTATGCAAACCTGTGATTAAGTCAGCACCCAGAGAAAACTGCCATATAAGTTCACTTAGTATTGTTGAAGTTCAATAAAACCTGTAGGAGAAGGAACTGGTGGCAACATAAAATGAGTAAACAAAAAACTATTGAAATTCCTTGTCAAAAAATTATCTCTCAGTGTATTGTAATGTGGCTAAACATTAACTGGTTGGTTAAAACAAAGTGGAGGCAAAAACAATGTTAGTCCGGAGGTTAAAATAAAATAAAATAAAGGAAAGGTTGCCCTAACATAGCATCGAATTACAAAGACATTAAAAATCAGTGCGTATACATTCATATGTTAAAGATGATGTACCTCATCTGTTGGGCAACATTACTTGTGTTAAAACCTATAATTCTGAAAACTAAAAATGGAAAAGAAATTGTTGAATGCTAAAAAGACACACAATCTTCTGGTGTATCAGACATAAATCACCATAGTAAAATGCAGACTCTAAACACAACAAGAATGCTGTGATTATAAAATAAATGCTTCCTGGATCTTGTGTCTAAAGGCAATAACCTGTCATGAAATTGTTAAGAACTAATGAATAACCCAAGGTGGAATACAGATCAAGTCAGAAGACAGACAAATTAGTAAGTGACTGTTTAGGGGTTACATATGCCAACCAGTACACATTTAATGTTCAAAGTCTCATTCAAACCAGGGTAAAATTCTGTTCCAAGGAAAAGCCGCCACTTAAGTTCTCATACGTCAAGGAGAGTGTCACTATCTCAATTACAAAACAACTAAATTTTTGGAATTGGTGGCAAACAAACTGGTTTACCAATAGCATTTTTAAGTCCTTGTTACGAATTGTCGCATTACGTTCTTTAATGTGGCTAGACAGTTTCCTCCTAGTCTTTCCAATGTAGACGCTATCGCATGTACTGCAAATACCTGCATAAACAACATTGGTGCTGAGACAGTTAAAGAATCTACAGAAAGTAATCTTGACATTACAGTGTTTAAAACAAAATTCAGATCCTATGTATATGAAATTACATGCAACACATGATCCACATAAGAACATGCCTGGTGGTTTATTTAAGTTCTCCAAATGTTTACACAAAAAAGGAACACTGGAATATTCAAAAGACACATGCAAGGTCTTATATTTTTGTTATGTGTAAAAGTAGGTGCTTCCCCTAAAATGGCAGCAATGTCTCTGTTGCTCCTGACTATGTCCCAATTGTTTGTGATGATGCTCTGAATCAGTATCAAATCCAAGCTGACAGGGAGTGGAAAGCTGAGGGTTCGGTCCAGAGTTGGAGTGGGGGTTTGGTCCAAGTCGGTGTGTTGATCGGATGCTGAATAAAACCAATATAACAGAACAGGCTTAATCTTGGAAGCCCGTGATTTGCTGACTTCTGCAAAAATTTTTTCAATAAATCATGTTGGGTAGTTCCTATTCACAAATAGGTTGGTGAGGAAGATGCTCTCTGAAAATGTCATCATTGCTCACGATCCATGACAATCTAATGAATTGCCCCTGGCAATGTTTTTTTCCATGAAGAGGGGTTGCTGGCTGTGAAATTCCAGAAAATTATTTCTGTATGTTGTTTTGCAAAAAAACAGTGGATTCTCATGAAACGGAATCAGTGTTGAGGAAAATATCTGTATCCAAGAACTGAACTTTAGAGCCACACCCTGAGATGGTAAAATGAAGAAAAGGAATGCTGTTGGAAATTGACTGAATAAAATAATTCAATTCCTGTCTTGAAGCCTGCCCCACAAAAAAATATAATCTATATAGCGGAGGTAAAGTTTAGTTTTGTGGAAGCTAGGAAGGTGGACAAGGGTACTGGTCTCCCATGCACCTAATACTAAGTTTGCATAAGTGAGAGCCATTTTAGACCCTATAGCAATCCCTTTAATTAGTTCGTAAACAATGTTGTTAAAATTAAAAAAAATTCCCATAATGAACCACATCAATGAGGCTGCAAATGGTGCTAATTTTATCACTGGTGAAGGTTGAGTGTTGACCCAGGAATGTTTTAACAAACTGCAGACCTTCTGCCTGTGGAATATTAGTGTAAAGGGACTCAATATCCAACGTTACAAGCAGATGATCCACTTCAGTCGGTTGATGTAAAAAAACTCATTAAGGAAGGCCTAGGAGTCTTTTAAATAGAAAGGAGTGGTCTGGACAACCAGGTTCAAAAGGGAATTAATGTATTCAGAGATTTTTTCTATCTTTGTCTTTTTGTTAGACACTATGTGTCTAAAAGGTGGATCCGAAGCATCCTTATGTATTTTGGGGATGACAAAGAATTTACCCAGATTATGAAACAGAACAAACATGTATTGATATTCTTCAAAGGTAATGAAGTTATCTCTTTCTATCTGTTTAAGTAGTCTATCAGTTTTTGCAAAGCCATGTGTAACTGTCTTGAGATCAATTACCTTGTAGTATTCATTGTTGACAAGGTCTGCTTCAATCTTAGTGACATAGAGTTCCAATAAAACAATGCCCGTTCCTTTATCTGCCTTCATAATGCAGAAGGTTTTGTCACTTTCAAGATCACATAGAGCTTTCCACTCATCTGGTGTCAAGTTAAACTATTTACATTTACTGTCATGATTTAGCAAGTATCATAAGTTCCTCTCACAAACTCTAAGAAAAATCTGCAGCTAATTATGAAGGGTAGGGTTAAGGGTGCTCCATCTCTTAAGGTTGTTTGGAGTGGTGGAATCATCTGTAACATCCTCTAAAAGGGCTTTAAGATTAAGCTTTCTGAGATAGAGTTGCAGATCTAAAAGTAGGTTAGGCAGATTTGCATACTGGGCTGGGATGAAAGTGAATCCCTTATTAAGAACCTGAAGATGATCCTTGTGTAGATTTCTGTTTGTGAGGTTAAAGACAGCTGAATTATGTATTTCTGGGACATAACTGGAGAGCAAGTTCAATTCCGTAGATTGCATCTCCTTGGTCTGCCTCTCGTTCTCCCTCTGCCCGTAGGTGTCTGTATCGCATTTGTTCTCCCTCTGCCTCTCAATGTCTGCCCTATGTTCACTTGTCCTCTGTCTGTCTGTGTTTGCTGTCTGGTCCTGGAGTCCATGGGAGTCAGAGGAAAAAAATTATTATTACTGTTGTTGTTAATGTAGAACACACTGTTGTCTTGTGCATTCATGAGTGTTGGGGGGCTAAAATCCGAAGGTCATGCTGGTGCATCAAAGGGAATGTGTTCCTCTGCGACATTGGAATTCATCTGAACCATTGGGTAGTTAAGTGGTGGAGTGCTGGTAGTGTTAGTTTGTTGTATAAAGCCAGAATTAGCTCTGTTAGAAGAAAATCCTTGTTGCGGGTGCCATGTCCTCAGTCTGTAACTAGAAATGGCCCTTTGTTCGCTCTTAAAAGGATAGGCTTGTTGACTTCTGTACTGTGTCAAATCTCTTTGCAGTTTTTATCTCTTTTGGTGAACCAAAGTTGCCACATGTCTTGTAATCCTTGGGGCAATCCCGTATAGAATGTGCTGGCATTGTGGAAAACTGAGGTGTTGCATCCAGCTTAGCGACATTGTTGTTGACCAAAACACGCTTTGCTTGTAAGTCAGCATCATTGTATATTTATTTTATTTTTTATTTATTTTACATTTGTTGACCGGGCTAGTCCAACTGGATACATGTCCATTTTCAGTAGAGGCCCGGGGAAAAAAGCTCCACATTCAAGAAAAAAGATCACGATAACATAAGTACATTACAAGATTTAACAAATTAACTAGTAAATACATTTTAGCTAAGAGAATACTAGTAAATACATTTTAGCTTATGATTAAGGAAGAGTATTCTAGGCTAACAAATCATGTATGGATATACATACAATAGGCAGGAAACATTGAGCACTGTAAGAACTTTCAGTTGGTTTTACAGACAAGGATGTCAATAGAAAGGATTAGCTAGTTTTGTGTGATTGAGAAGAATAGGGTCAGGAGATAGTGGAGGAAGTTAGTCTGGGTTTGCACAGGGGCATAGCCAGTGTGATTTAAGGTATGGTTTGAGCTTGGATTTAAATAGGGTAGTAGAAGGTAGGGAGGTAAGATCAGTAGGGAGGGAGTTCCAGGTTTTCCCCACTGTGTTAGAGTATAAAGAATCTCCAGCCAGGTTATTGGTTTTACATATCTTTACCATTATTTTATTTGAAGAGCGCAGGGTTTTAAGGTTATTGTAGTGGGTGATTAGACTGGTTATTATTGGAGTAGATGTAGGATGGAACATTATCTTATAGGCAATAGTTAGCTGGTTTGATAGGATAAGATTTGGTAATTCTAGCCGCCCTAGTTGATTAAGATTGTTACAATGATGGGTTCTATAGGTAGAACCAGTTGCAAATCTGGCAATATTATTGTAGGAGCTGGCCAGCTTGTTCAAATTGCTTTTACATAGCTTGGTATAGATTGGGGAAGCATATAGCAGGGTTGAGGTAAGGTGGGTCCTGGCAATAGTGGTCCTTGCTAGTGGGGTAAGAAAGGGTTTGATCCTATAAAGGGAGCCTAGTTTTTTGTTTACTGTTTTTATAGTGTTGTTTGTATGTGGCTCAAAGATGAGGTGGCTGTCAATTAGTACTCCAAGTAGTTTTGTAGTAGTGTCTGGAGATATGGTTGTACCATTGCTAGATGTGATTGTGAAATGTAGTGGGGGGGGGGGGGCTCTGCAGGTAGGAGTAAATAGTAGCATTTTTGGTTTTTTTGGATTTAGGATGAGACATCGTTGAAGGAGCCAATTCTCTACTGTGTTAAATGTGTCTTGGGTTAGGGAATGCAGTTGTGAAAGTGAGGAGGCTGAGCATATGAGTGTAGAGTCATCTGCATATTGGATACAGGTGGCTTGAGGTAGAGCAGTGTGTAGGTCGTTAGTAAAAATAGAAAAGAGGAGAGGACCTAGTATGGAGCCTTGAGGGACTCCGAGGGCAATTGGTAAGTGGGAAGACAAGTTGTTTCCCATAGTACTGCCTGTTGCCTATTATTTAGATAGGACTGGAACCATTGAATAGTTAGTGGATCCAGTGAGAAGTTGCCTAGTATGTTTATGAGTAGCTGGTGGTTGACCATGTCAAAGGCTTTTGACAGATCAATGAAGAGGGCTGAGGAGAGAGTGTTACTATTACGGTTTTTATTAATGACATCTGTGAAGGAAAGAAGAGCAGAAGAGGTGCTATGAAATGGTCTAAATCCATGCTGGCAGGTAGCTAATAGGTTGTTTCCTAGGAGGTGGTTTAATAGTTGCTTGTGAATGCACTTCTCCATGATTTTTGCCAGAGGGGATAAAATGGCTATAGGCCTATAGTTAGAATAGTCTTTTGAATTACCACCTTTATGCAGGGGGATAACATGTGAGACTTTCCAAATAGTTGTAATAGTTCCTTCAGAAATAGTTCTATTAATGAGGATGGATATGGATGGGGTAGGCTATAGCGTTGGCTGCTTTTTGCAGGTATTCTGCAGGTAACAGATCAGCAGAGAGGGTGGTGGGTTTAAGTTTTTTGATTAGGGAGCAGACAAAAGACATAGGAACGGGTTGGAATTGAAATGTTGGGGGGCTATTAGGGATAATATTAGTAGGAGATGCAGTGTTAGTGGATAGCTGATTGGCTAAAGATTGAATGGTGTCTGTGAAGAAAGTGTTAAAAGAATTGGCAATTTGGTTGGGGCTAAGGAGATTGGAGCCTGAGGGGGTGGGTGTAATTGAGTTGTGTATATCTTCACGAGGTGTATATCTTCACAAGGTCATTATACAAAGAGGAGTCCCTGATGGTTCGACTGGGAAACTTACACCTTGTGGAACTATGTTGTTATGGAGACAGGTGACAAGGTAAAAGTTGTCATGTTCAATATTTTTAAAAATTTCGAGCAACCATTCCAGTTTAAATAGTAGACTTTTACACTTCTCCAAATGAAAGTCATTATCCTGTGCTGTTGGTCCTTGGATCAAGGGTTGCTGTTGATCAGTGTCCTGCAGGAAGGGATTTGTATGGTTATAAGTTTTCAAGAACTCCAGAAGATTGTTGGTGTTAAGCTGTATGCGTGCTGTCTGAGCATTAGGAAAATTGACTCCTGGTTCGGTCTGAGTACCTGGGAAGTTGTGTGCCAGTTAAGATTGGCTGTTGAATCCAGTGTGATGGCCCTGTGTCCTTGCAATCTTGTCTACCCAGGACTGGACCATGTTAAAAAGTTCCAGTGGAATGGTGTGGGTGGTTAGATCAAATAAAAGTTGTCTGCTTGAGATAAGTTCAGCTGATGTTCTGTGTGCCATGGGATCAAGCTGGAAGCTAAACTATACTATAATAAATAACTGAAAATTTAAACTGGTAAAGTAAACTTAAATAAAAAAAAAAAATGTTGTTGTTTCTTTTGGCTTTTCCCAGTTAGGGGTCGTCTCAGTGGAACTCCAGTCCGCTAATGACTGGTAGTTGATTTTTACGTGCTGAGTTACCAGCCCTGATGCACAACCTTCAACGAAGTTACACCCATTCACGCATGTCTCCATGCAGAAGACGGTCTAGCTGAGAATCGAACCGGACAGCATCTTACTGTGAGGCGACAAAGCTACCGCAGCACCAAAAAACTTCTATCACCCTGGGGAAAAGAACTAAGTTGAACCGGTGTTGAGTGCTTTTGTTCTTTATTAGTGTCAAGAACGTCTTCAGAAAAAACTGTAATGAGTGAGTACACAGTGTGCAGACCATTAAATATAGTAAAGCAGTCAGTAAAAACAGCCAATAAATTCAACGATTAAGTCAAATATAAAAGCAAATATTTTCTGCAACCCATGGTTAAAGCAATAAAATGTAGTAAAACTGGTTAGCGCTAACAAACAATGCATGGTGGAATTTAGCATACACAAGTTACTAGGATCAAAAGGAAAGTGTCTATTCAGGGGTTATCTGAGGCCACGTAGTGCCTTTTAATGTTTAGAGTATTATGCAAACCTGTGATTAAGTCAGCACCCAGAGAAAACTGCCATATAAGTTCACTTAGTATTGTTGAAGTTCAATAAAACCTGTAGGAGAAGGAACTGGTGGCAACATAAAATGAGTAAACAAAAAACTGTTGTAATTCCTTGTCAAAAATTATCTCTCAGTGTATTGTAATGTGGCTAGACATTATCTGGCTGGTTAAAACAAAGTGAATGCAAAAACAGTGTTAGTCCAGAGGTTAAAATAAAATAAAATAAAATAAAGTAAAGGTAGCCCTTACATAGCATCGAATTACAAAGATATTAACAATCAGTGTGTATACATTCATGTGTTAAAGATGATGCACCTGATCTGTTGGGGAACATTACTTGTGTTAAAAGCAATAATTCTGAAAACTAAAAGGGAAAAGAAACTGTTGAATGCTAAAAAGACACACAATCTTCTGGTGTTATCAGAAATAAATCACCATAGTAAAATGCAGACTCTAAACACAACAAGAATGCTGTGATTATAAAAAAAATGCTTCTTGGATCTTGTGGCTAAAGGCAAAAACCATGAACTTGTTAAGAACTAATGAATAACCCAAGGTGGAATACAGATCGTCAGAAGACAGACACATTAACAAGTGGCTGTTCAGGGGTTACATGAGCCAACCAGTACACATTTAATGTTCAAAGTCTCATTCAAATCAGAGTAAAATTCTGCTCTGCAGTGCACATTTAATGTTCAAAGTCTCATTCAAACCAGGGTAAAATACTGCTCCAAGGAAAAGCTGCCACTTAAGTTTTCGTACCTCAAGGAGAGTTTCAATATTCCCAAAAAAAGTATCTACCTGTTCAATTACAAAAACAATTTTGGAATTGGTGGCAAAACAAACTGTTTACCAATAGCAATTTTAAGTCCTTTTTATGAATTGCCACATTATGTTTTTTAATGCTGCTATTCAGTTTCCTGCTAGTCTTTCCAATGAAGAAGCTATCGCATGTACTGAAAATACCTGCATAAACAACATTGGTGCTGTGACAGTTAAATAATTAAAGAATCGACAGTAAGTAATCTTGACATTATAATGTTTAAAATAAAATTTAGATGGTGTGTGTGTGTGTGTGTGTGTGTGTGTGTGTGTGTGTGTGTGTGTGTGTGTGTGTGTGTGTATATATATATATATATATATATATATATATATATCTATATATAAAATCACATGGAACACACGATCGTGGTTTATTTAAGTTCTCCGAATGTTTAAGCAAAAAAGGAACACTTGAATGTTCAAAAGACACTCGCAAGGTCTTCATTTTCTTATATATAAAAGTAAGTGCTTCCCCTAAAATAGCAGTAATGCTTCTGACTATGTCCCAATTGTTTATGATGATGCTCCAAATCGGTATCAAATCCAAGCTAATAGGGAGGGGAAAGTTCTGGGTTCAGTCAAGAGTTAGGTTACGATCGGGTGTAGTGGGAGTTCGGTCCAAGTCAGTGTGCTGATTGGATGCTGAAGAAAACCTGTATAACCGAATAGACTTAAACCCGTGATTCGCTGACTTTTGCAAAAATTTTATCAATGAATCATGTTAGGTAGTTCCTATTCGCAAATAGGCTGCAGAGGAAGATACTAAATTCTACCATGCTTTGTTAGCACTAACCAGTTTTACTACAATTGTATTGCTATAACCATGGGTTACAGTAAATATTTGCTTTCATATTTTACTTAATCATTGAATGTCTAGGGATGCCGCGGTGGTACGGCGGTAGCATTGTTACCTCACAGCAAGAGGTTCTCCCGTCCGATTCTTGGCTGGGCTTGGGAGTGCTTTCTGTGTGGAGTCTGCATGTCCTCCCTGTGGTTGGGTAGCGTTCGAAAGACATGCATGCATAAATGGGCGTGCCTTCGTTGAAGGTTGAGCGTCGAGCTGGCACCTCGGCGTTTCATAAAAATCTACTGCCAATCATTATCGGACCGGAGTTCCAGTGTGTCGACCCTTTACCGGGAAAAGCGGAAAGACAAACAACAACATTGAATTTGTTATCTGTTTTTACTATATTTAGTGGTCCACACACTATGTACTCACTCATTACAGCTTTTTCTGAAGAGGTTCTTGACACTAATAAAGAAAGAAAGCACTCAACACTGGTTCAGCTTAGCTCTGTTCTCAAGGGTGATAGAAGTTTTTTATTTTTTATATACATGCATATATATATATATATATATATATATATATATATATATATATATATATATATGTATGTATGTATATATATTATGGGGTGACAGGGAACATTTTTTCTAACCTATAGGATCAACTTAATGGCTCATCTTTCTGCCCTGAATTAATAATTCCCTTCACCAGAGCGGGAGCCCTCTATTCCATTCATTCAACAGTGGAGACAATAGTCAGGTGCTAGGCAGCAGGCCAGTCTGCAGATCCTATGCCCAGCCCCTCAGTAGCTTCCAAGCTACATGATCAATGCTGTCAGTAGGGCACACTACGTTCTACTTGTTTCTAGTGATACATCTCCTGCAGATGTCACCAATGCAATAAACCAAGCTTCCACTCCCCCAGAATGGACAAGCCATCATTAGCTGTTCACTCCCATCTTCACCTACCTTGCCCCACAGTGCCTGTACTGCTAAATGTAGGCAACCTAGAGCACAGTCAGGGCTTTATCCCCTCTATACCATGGGGCTGGGGGTGAGCTGGGAGCAGTAATCTGTTTAAGTGACTTGACCAGTCACATGCATACACTACTCGGGTGAAGGTGATTGGACTCTTATATGATACAACCATTTATTTCCCATTGATGAGTCCAAAAGAGCATAGACTCTTATGGGACACTGTATAATCAGAAATACTCCATATCCTCACTATAAGACTAATGCTGTCTCAAAAAATCTGGTGTCTAAGTTACATCTTGGGAAAATGCTTTGGAAGATGCTCTGGGAGCCTTCACTCATGAACAAGACTTTTTGGTACTAGATGTGATGGCCAAGCACTTTATTTATTTATTTATATTTTTGCAGTCATTGTCAGTGGGTAGACTTTCAGCAGCTCTGGGAGGCATTTTTTTCTACAATCAATGAATCCTGCCTTGTCAAGAATTATAGTACAAGTTGGCCACTGGAATCAAGACTTAGAGAGGTGATGAATTTCTCATAAGGCAAATTATACAGCCTTCACCCATTGGCCATTTAATAGTTCTGTTTTCTCTGCTTCCTGTTTTGAATCTTGATTTGAATTGGCAGCATAAGGTTCTACAGTAATCATTTAGTGGATGCTGATATTTCTTGAATATGCTATGGGGACTGCATTCAAGTTGCCCATATAATAAAGGGGACTTGTATTATCCAAACTTGTCTCAGGCATACTTTAGTTTTATGCCTGTAAAACACCAAATCCTTCTGTGTCACACCTCTCAACTGTCCAGATTTTCACAGAATATCCAGATTTTTGTATCATATTTTTGGTCTGTTTCTCATAAAATTGTGGTTTTCTGGCAAATCATTTGAAAATTACTGAGGATTGAAGTCAGAAAATAATGGCAGACATTTAAGTTTCAGACTACATACCCTTCAGAAAATTCACGCTAATGCAAAACATGTTATTCTATCAACTTTCTAAGTTTGTAAGAGCAATGTTTAAAAGTTGTCCCCCAGCCCCATGGTATAGAAGGGATAAAGCCCTCCCATTATTTATGGTTTTGTCCAGATTTCTTGCTCTAAGCGGTTGAGAGGTATATTCTGTGTGAAAACCCCAGTGAATACACCCAAAGGTTTCTATAGCAAATACTGTCTTTGGGGAGGGATTTGCTGACCTAGCTTGAATATGGTGAAAAGCAACTTGATTTGCCTACTTCTAAATTCTCATACGGAACATTATGTAAGCAGACAACTAGGAAATACTTCTTTTAAATGAATAAAGCCAACTGTGTATAAAGTTCATTTTATTGTTTTAAATAGTTGCTAATATGTTTTTCTGCTAGAAAATAGGAGGAGTTACACTTAAAACTAAACCTGATATATCAAAGCATATTCATAACATATTGTCACAAAGAGGGATACCCAAGATAAAAAAGCATAGATAAGTATCACGGAAAGCAGAAAAAGTTTTAAAATGATGCTTGTTAGTAACAAGAAATAAGTCAGTACAGATTCCTAGTCTGCCAATATTTCATATAAAGTATGACACACGTAATATAAACTCCTACTGGAAGACGTTAATAGAATGATTTCAAAGTTATGCAGCAGACCTAAGTATTTTTGGGCATAGTAAATTAAAAATTTACTCTTACACATGGCAGGAGGGCAATTACATGACATATAAAAATGAGAAGTAGGAAGTAGGGTGACCTAGTAAGCTGCAAGCTAAGTTAGACCAATTACACTGAACCCAAGAAAAAAGAGAGTGTGAAAGATACAAATTCAGATGTACCAGACACACACACACACACACACACACACACACACACACACACACACACACACACACACACACGCACACACACGCAGACACACACACACACGCAGACACAGACACACACGCACACACAGACACACACGCACACACAGACACACACACACACACACACACACACACACACACACACACACACACACACACACACACACACACACACACACACACACACACACACACAAGCCATCATACGCATACCATACTAGGTTAAGGGCATTAACTAGAAAATATAAATTTACTGAAATTAATAATATTAATAAATAACTCTAGATAATATAGTCCTGTAGTGTTGAAATATAAGGATGAAAGCCCCAAATGAGCCAAAAACAATTACTCTAGGTAAGCTATGCATTTTTGCCATGTCACTTTACACTTCAGAAAAAAAAAACAGGAAGGATGTAAAGAAAAAAGTTAAAAACAAAAGTAGAGAGAAAAAGATAAATACTGAAGAAAATAATGTAAAGCAGTGGCAGCAGACACAAATTATACATTCATACAGAGTTACAAAGCAAAGTGTCATCACTTGCTGAGTGGTCTCCTCATAAGAGTCAGACTTTAGAGAATGTGCAGGAAAAAATCACGTTCTAAGCTATGCAGAAGTGGAAGTGCCAATGATAAGTCCAAATTACACAGATGACAAATTTCAGAGAAAATAGTGTATTACCAAAACAATGCATCAGAACTGTAAGGAGTATAACATAAAATACCAATATAGATGTAGACAATGGAAATAATGATGAAGATAGCAACATATGAGCGCAATACAAGCTTAAATAATAATAAAAGTCATAAATAATACTGAAGATATTAAAGATGGGGATAGATGCAGGATCTTCAGTATACATACTAACAAGTGATATGCACAACAAGGCTGGGCAAAATAAGAACTGCAGAGAGCCAAAAGAATTGACATATACTCTTCAAAAAGACCACTGCATATTAAAAACTGTTTTCTTTCTCCAGAAAAGATTAGAACAGACAACAATAAAACATTCCATATATTAGACAAAAAAATAATTTAAGTTGTTAAACTACAACAAAAGAAACTTGGTTTGGTAAAGATGGATATTTGCCTTGCAGAGTCAGAAGAAAAAGGAGGGATATGATAGTAGATGAGTGCATGCATGAGATGCAATCAGCAATCCTGTGAGTGGATGCAAAACAAACAGGCAGTTTGCCATGTCAAAATAATGTGAAACAAAATAAGAATATAGAAATGCATTGCCAAAAGAATCTTGGACTGAGTAGATTGTTGATGTTTCTGGGACAGTATAGAATGAAAAATATTTATCATGTCACTGATGACTGTTCAAGGATCTGTATTGCAGAAAGTGCAGTTGTGTACACTTACCATAAATGTAGATGTTCGAGTGTATTCACTGTTGCAGTCATCACACTTGGGTTATCCTGCCAGGAGTAGCCCTCAGTCGGCCCAAATACCAGAGGCTTAGTATTTCTGTGTTGGTTGCTGTTGCTCCAGGACTGTCGTCAGGTCTTCAGTGGTACAAAAACAGGCAGCCAACGCCATTACATCAGTTTTTCTTGGCCGAAATGTCAGGAGCCTCCAAAAGAGAGCTATGTTATGGTGGAAAAACACCACCAGTAGAAAGTAAATACCAATAGCCCTGTAAGGGTGAGGAAGCGAGAGAGAGAAAGAGACAAGGGGGCTGGAGGGTGGGAAGCCAGGACTGCAACAGTGAATACACTTGAACAGCTACATTTATGGTAAGTGTACACAACTGTACTATGTTCTTCATGTTTCACTGTTGCAGTCATCACATTTGGGTTGATTCCCAAAGCTGAGGATTGGGTGGAGGCAGTCAAGAAGAGTTGGGGATGGCTAGGATGCCCTGCAGGACTGTGGTTGCAAAGCCTGCCCTGGATTTTGAAAAGATAGGCAGGTGGTAATGCTTTTTGAAGGTATGAACAGAACTCCATGTTGCAGCTTCCATGATGTCCCTGGCAGGAACTCCTCTGAGAAAGGCTGTAGAGGTTAAAGTTGCCCTAGTTTAATGTGTTCTGACCCCCAGTGGGGGTGGTTTCCCATGGTGTTTGTAACAGAAATGGATGCAGTATGCTATCCATTTGGAGATGGTTTGTTTTGATATGGCTTTGCCCTCTGCCCCTGGTGCAAAGCTGACTAGTAACTGGTCAGACTTCCTAAAGGGCTTAGTTCTATCCAGGTAGAATCTGAGCTGTCTGTGCACATCTATAGAGTGCAGGATCCTTTCCCCCTTATTTTGAGGTTTAGAGAAAAAGGTGGGCAAATGAATAGATTGGTTGAGAGCCACACTGGATACCACCTTAGGCATGAAAGTTGGGTTAGTCCTGAGGGAGACCCTGTCAGCATGAAAAATGATGAAAGGTTCCACAGCCATAAGTGCTTGTAACTCAGACACTCTTCTAGCTGAAGTGATGGCCAGAAGCAATGCTGTTTTCCAAGAGCTCAGAGTGGGGGGGGGGTGAGCTTTTCCAACACAAAGTTAAGGTCCCAAGCAGGAGTAGGGGCTCTCCTTGGTGGCCTTAAGTTGTTAGCCCCTCTCAGGAATTTTTTGATGAGAGGGTGTGAGAAGAGAGGTGGCTCAGTGCTGTAATGTGCAGAGATGGCAGAGGCATGAATTTTAATGGAAGAGAATGATAGGCCCCTGTGGAGTAGTTCTGCTAGGTTATCCAGGATGAGAGGTAAGGAGGGCTTTGCTGGGTCAGCTCCTGTAGTCTGGATCCAGGAACAATACCTTTCCCACTTGTCAGCATAGGACTTTCTAGTACTGGGTCATCTGGCTTCACATATGACATCCAGGATTTGTTTGCTTAGTGTGGCCACTGGAAGAGAAGTCAAGGAATAAGCCAGGCTGCCAGGTTCAGTGTCTGCAACTGTGGATGCAAGAACTCTCCCTCCTGCTGAGTCAGGAGAGGTGGAATCTGGGGTAGGTGCCATGGAAGCAACGGGGACAGACTACGCAGTAGTGGGTACCAGCATTGGCGTGGCCAATCTGGGGAAATCAGGACTGCCCTTGGTCTTTCCTCCCTTATGTTGAATAATACTCTGGTCAGAAGAGGTAGAGGGGGAAATGCATAGATTGAGTGGTTTGCCCACTGGAAGGATATGACATTCACTTTCCAGGCCTTGCTGTGAGGTTCCCCTGGTGCAGAATTTGTTGAGCTAGTCGTTGTAGGGGGAGGCAAATAGGTCCACCTTCAAGGTACCCCATTTTTCTGTTACAAGGTTGAAGGTGTTGTGGTTTAATTACCACTCCTGTGGGTCTAGGAGATTTCTGCTTAGGTTGTCTGCCAGAGAGTTTTGGTTGCCTGGCAGGAATTGAGCTTGCAGATGAATATGCATGGCTGAGGCCATGTTCCAAAGGGTCATGGCTAGCCTGCAGAGAGGGTAGGAGTGGGTTCCCCCCTGCTTGTTGATGTACCACATTACTGTGGTGTTGTTGGTTTTGATAAGTAGAGGCCCCAGAGAGAGCAAGGGACTGAAAGCTGTCAGAGTGTGCTGAACCACTAGCATCTCTTTTTGGCTGATGTGCAGATGAATTTGGTTTGGGCTCCAATGACCCTGAATGCACCTGCCACCCAGGTGAGCACCCCAGGCATAGTCTGATGCATCTGTGGTTAGGGTCTGGGAGGCGTGGGGTTCTGAAAAGGGAAGTCCTTGTTGTGGTTGCATGCTGCTGCCCATCAAAGAAAATCTTTCCTTAGACAAGGTATCATAGGTATAATAGTTTCCAGGTCCTGTGAATGTTGACACCAAAGGCTTTTTAAGTACCACTGAAGTTTCCTCATATGCAGTCTGGCATATGTAATTAGTAGAATGCAGGAGGCCATGAACCCTAGAGCTTGCAGGATTTTCCTTGCAGATAACTGGGTTCTGGTGGCCAGTTGAGAGAAGTAGACTGTCAGATAGGCTTGTTTTTCTGGAGTTAGAAATGCCATCTGGGATGCCGTGTCCAGGCTTGCTCCCAGGAATACAATTATTTGATTGGGGACAAGTTTGGATTTCTTCTCGTTGATAGTGTACCCCAGTGAGGTTAGTAGGTCCTTTACAAATGTCAGGTGCTGTAACAGCTGAATCAGGCAGTTGTCCAAGTAAGGGTAAATTTGAATATTTCTTTGTCTGCAATAAGCAATGGCTGGAGCCAGGCATTTTGTGAAAACTCTAGGAGCAGTGGATAAGCCAAAGGGAAGTGCAGAGAACTGATAATGCATAGATCCTGCCCTGAAATGTAGATATTTCCTGCAAAAATCTTTGATTGCGATATGCAGATAGGCCTCTTTGAGGTCTAGAGTGGCTAACCAGGCATCTTTGGACAGCATAGGGAGAAGCTGCTGCAGTGTGAGCATTTTGAATTTTGGTACCAACAGGAAGGTGTTTAGAATAGATAGATCTAAGATTGGGCGCCAGGTGCTCTCTTTTCTGGGTACTAGAAAATGCCTGGAATAGAACTCTTGGCCTATCTGATCTGCAGGGGCAGGCTGAACTGCCCTCATGGCGAGCAGGGAATGAACTTGGTTTTGTGCCTCTGCCTATTGGTTTGGAGGAAGACCTGGGAATCCCTTAGGGGTTGGCAAGGTATGGAAATAAAATATGTACCCCTGGGACACTATGTTGAGGACCCATCGGTTGTTGGTGATGGAGGCCCAGTTTTCTGCATAGAAGGCAAGTTTTTCTCCTAGTGGCATGTCCAGATGGGCAGGGGTGAGAGGAGGAGTTGAGGAGTCATTGAGAATTCTTTTCATAAGGGGGTGGCTTAGCACTCCCTGGTTTAGAAGTGGAGGCACTCCATTGTTTAGATCTCTGCATACCCTGAGACTGCTGCCTGGGGGTGTCTGTTATCCCTAGTTCTTGTCTGAAGTGGCCTTGGGGGGGAGGAAAGGACCAATGTTTTGAGGAACAATGTCTACTGAATCTTGGAAGCTGAACTTGCAAAAAGTCTTTAACTGTCTGCATAGATTTAGCTTTTTCTTCCATCTTTTTTAAAACCTCTTCTGCTTTGGTGCCGAACAGATTGTCTTTGTTAAGAGGTGCATCCAATAATTTTGATTTTACATGATCTGGTAAGGTCTATTCCTTAAGCCAAGCATGCCTTCGAAGTACAGAACCTGTGACTGCTGCTCTGCAGGATGCTTCAAGGGTGTCAAACCCACATTGCAGGATATGCTTACTGATTTGGCTTGCAGAATGCATAAGTTCCTGTAAGTCTTTATTTTCTGCACAGTCAGGGAAGGTAGATCATTTTCATTTAATGAGTTCCCTGGTATGTTGCTGGTATTTCAGCATGTGGAACTGACAATTTAATACTCTAATGGCAAGAGTTGCAGAAGTATATACTTTTTTACTCTATCTGTCTAAGGCTCGAGAGTCCCTGTCCGAGGGGGTGGGATTCTTAGCTGCAGTTGCTTTTATTCCTTTAGGCCCTTGGGAGATGACCTCTGGGTCAGCAGTAAGATTCTTGAAAAGAAATGTGTGTGAGTCAGGGGCTCTGTAATACCTGTCAGGTTTCCTGGGAGCAGGAGGTAAAGTATCCGGTGTTAGACTGGATTCCATAAAGACATCATCTACAACATCCAGGACAAGGGGTATAGCTAAGGGCCTGTGCTGAGGTAAATCTAAAATTCCCTGATTGTCTTTTTGGACTGAGAGTAATCCTGGCATTCCCAATGGAAGTGCTCTCTCAAAGTATGTAGGGTTTCACCAAAAGAAAAATCCTCTGGAGGAGAGGCAGAAGGAATGGATCCCTCTGCATCTGAATCCTCATTAGCAGATAAGGGCATGTCTTCATAATCAGAAACATCAGAGTTGTTGGACTCTTGGTCAGATAAAGGTGCAGAGGACAGGTCTCTTTCTTTTAGCAGAAGGCTGGCTGCCCCTAATCAGCATGATAAGGTCTTCCGCCATTTTAAGCATCTGTGATTGTGGCAAGGAAGCAGGCGCGTGAATTTGGGTCGTCAGTTTTCTAGGTGTAGGTCATAATCTGGGCCTTAGAAACTCGGTAGTTTTAGAAAGAATTGAAGATGCGAAAGAAGTCATCTTTTTGTGTCGAATATCAGTAGTGCGAAGAACTTCTTTAGAAGCTGGTGCCTGCACAGCAGCTCTGGACCCATACAAGGTAGAGACATCTGCAGGTTCCGTAATTAAAGAAGAGTCTCATGGCATACTGGACTCTGAATGGGTCTCGGTAGTGGTCTGTGAATCTATCGATGTGGGCATCTGGGGCTGTGAAAGCATCTCACTGAGTACCGGTGAACTGGCGACTAGCTTAATGGAAGTGTCATCTGCAGTTTTGAACCTGTGCGATCTGCCTCTGTCTTTATCCTTGCGTTTTTTTTGAAGATCAGTAGTCAGATGGCTTACTGAAGCCATTTCAGAATACGGAGATCAAGAGAGAAAGTATTTAGCTACAATAAGGGCCCGATGATGAATAGTTCGGGCATTGAACAAAGCACAAAACCGGCAACAAGGGACGTCGTGGTCTGGGCCTAAACAGGTGCCGTAGTAAGAATCGAAATCTCAGTGTGGTATTTGCTTTCCACAGGTGAAACAATTGTTAACTTTTTCTGACATTGGTTAGAGCAAGAAAAAAGGATCTCCAACAGGGTAGTTAGATTTAGAAGACTTCAACTTCAATTTCAGAAATGAAAAACTCAGGTAGCAGACAACCGGCACTCGGGCAAACTGCTTCTGCTTCAGACTCCTTGGCAAGAAAGGCTGATGTAATGGCATCGGCTGCCTGTTTTTATACCACTGATGACCTGACGTCAGTCCTGGAGTGACAGCAACTGATGCAGAAATACTAAGCTTCTGGTATTCGGGCCAACTGAGGGCTATCCCTGGCGGAATAACCCAAGTGTGATGACTGCAACAGTGAAACATGAAGACCATCCAGAGGTTTCTACTTTATTTATGCATTTATTTATTTATTTGTCTTTGTTGTCAAGGAAAGTACATTTGGGCAAAGCCCATTTTAGTGGTGGCCCTTGGAGAAAACCTGTGTCCCAATACATTTACTTTAACAAGTGAATTTAGGCAGTTCTCAGAAAAAAAACAGTTAAATTGTGCAGAAAAAAATAAACAGTTAAATTGTGCAGAAAAAAATTTAGTTACACAAAAGATATAAGTGTTTACATCAATATGTATAAGTGCATACAATTCTGGTAGCTGTAAATTCTTTCACGAAGTAAGTGGATTTATACTTTGTAAGAGAAAACATTGTTGTGGCATAGGGTACAGCTAAGTAAGAGCTGCAAGGAAGTATATATATTTTGGGAGTACAGCCAAAGTTTAGAGTGTGGTAGAGGAGATAAAAAGTTAGAAAAGATTTAGGGAAAGTGAGAAAAGGAAGAGAAAGAGGTGTGCATAATTGGAAAAGGAGTAGGTTAAGATATATTAATACCACCTTTTGATAAAATATTTGCACCATTTGGCATGCACGCTACAATGGGAAATGAAGATGATTTGCACTTAACCAATGCCATTTTAAAGAATTCTGAGGAATTATATACAGAACACTGGCTATACTCTGACATAAGCCAATGCTCTAGTGGAACTTATAATGCATAATACCAAAATGCATGAAGGAATGCCAAGACTGAAAGTTTTTTACTGCAAATGATAATGAACTATGCCAGAACCTAGAGACCTTCTGTCAATCTTACTGTCGGAGCTCTAGTGGCTATCCTGCTATTCAAACACACATTTGATATAGAACATCATGTGAAATCAGTCAGAAAAAGATCAAACAAAGAAGTTAAATGAGACAAGAGATGAAATGATAAGATGATAGAGTCTACTTTGGGGTTGTTTTGCAATTAGAGAACATTTTGAGTGGGTTTGTTCTGAGGTTTCTGTAGAAATTTCCTCATAATGAACTTGCTGGTGTCATTCTCTTTTCCTCATCCTTTTATATACCCCCATGAAAAAGGTGGATTGTACACAGTATTACAAGTGATTTACTAAAGAATGTGTATGCTTGTGTGTGTGCATGTGATGGGGTAGGGGTTGACTGGGAGGTACCACTTACTAGAAATTAAAGATGTTTCTTACAATCTGTAAAATGAAATGTTACATTCATGATATGTTCTAAAGAAATGGATGCATTCTGTGGTTCAAATCAATACATTGAAAAGTAAAAATGTTGTAAGCAAATATTCATCAAGTATAATGTAGCTTCACTGTGCAGATTCTCAATATTTCCATCATGTACATTTAATATATATGTCCTGTGATTTTGGCTTTTGAACTAAACCAATACAAAATGCAGGGTGAAGATTGAATATCTGTTTTTTGCCATACTTTATTATTGACATACAAATTCATAATAGTTGTTGCAAGCACATACAGCTAAAAAAAGAACAATTATATATATTACCTTTCACTGTTACTTCACAAAGCAACCTATCAATAAATCACAAATCATGCAACAATTGAAATCCCAAATCCTATGTTACAATGTATAGGAGGACCAATTTCCCTAGGTCTGTTAACACCCTAGGAAAGTTTGCTAACCTATGAAACAGGCTGGCTGATATTTCACCTGGGGTTCATCTTCTAAGGTTGCATCACAAGTCTCTTCCCACTTATCCCTAATTTCTTCCCAGTAGTCCCCCTTTTAGAGGTATAATTTACTTGGTACAGTTTTCAGTGTTTCCCTTTCTAGTCTCTCTAAATACGTCACCATTTGGAAAATCTGTTTATATGTGGTTACTTCCTCAAATTCCAATTCCTAGTAATCTATTTTTTGACTAACAAAAGCAGTAGACTCACTAATGCTTTTGCATAGTCAATTCTGTTGGCACCCCCCCACCTAAATCAAACAAAAAGTAGTTTTAGTAATTTCACAAGTTGAGTCTATTATCGGCATTATCAACCTTGTTAAGTCCTTTTTGTATTCCTTTAGGCTACTGCATTGCCAGAAAACATGACTCTCATCCCCTTTAATATCTTTACCATGCTTCCAACAATTAGCGCTAGTTTCTGGGAAAGTCTTGTACAGTCTATTTGGGGTATAGAAATATTTATGTAAATACTTCGATCCAAACATCTGGAATTTTCCGGATTTGGTTGCTATTTTTACCAACCTGCAAATCTCCTGCCACTCCTTCTTTGTTATCACCCTTTCAGCCTTTCCCTGCCAAATCATTCTCTGACTTCATTTATAACTCCATCTGTCCTTTATCAGGGCTGTATATAATGTGCTCACTAACCCTCTCTTAATTGTTGTAATTGACCTTGCTTCATTTAACAAAGTTACCAGCCCAGGCTTTGCCAGTCCCTTCCTTTTAAGCTCACAAATATGCTTACCACATATCTCATGGATTGCCCTGTAGTCCAATATGCAATCTCTCTGCAGAATTAATTTGGTCCTAAATTTGACCCATGACATCCTTTATCCATTTTCTTCCAAGGATTGTCAGAAGTAAAAATTTTCTCAAGCTATTACTCCATCCTCAGGCTGTCCTCACATTTATGTTAAAGAGATTCCTTGCCATTTTTATTGGAAGAATTTCAAACGTTCACTAGGCATATTCTATTATTATATATCCTATTATTATATATACTACATTTTACCCCTTTGGCATAGTTTTCTTCACCTTCCTACCCTTTTGTCTATCTCTCAAGATCTCCCCTGTTCCGTCAGGAGAGTTTTCCATCTAACTATGTACTCATTTTTCTGCAAAATATATTACTTTCAGCTGAGGTGCTCTGTGCTATTTCTGTAGACTGGGAACTGCAAGGCTCCCCTCATCAACTAGAAATATCATTTTTTTTTGCCACTGCACCCTTAGATGGGTCCCTTTCCAAGTGAATTTCACAATACTTTTCTAACCCTCCCCAAAAGCCACAGCCTGGATCATGTATTATTGATTCAGCCATACATACCATTTGGGGCACTATGAACATCTTGAGATGCAGAGAGATTAACTCTCATTTCTTAATCAGCTCATCAGTTTTTTCAATCCTTTGTTCCCAAGGAGCTTTGGCAGTATTCTGAGCTGATTTTGCTAACCAAATTCCTAAATATCTTATTTTGTAATGCCCCCATACATACAGGTAATTCTGTACCAACCCAGTGGTAGGAATGTAATTAATGTCCAGGGGTTTAGTGTTTTCCTTATTTATCTAAAATCCTGACACCTCCTCAAAATGAGCTAAAATGGAATATACCCACCCAATATCCTTATCAAGATCAGTTACAAATATTATGTTGTCCGCAAACAGGACAATTTTTTACTCCTTCTCCACCCATTGCCAGCCCTTATTTTCTGACTGCCTAATTTTTCTAAGCCAACAGCTCTAACTAAAGGGCAAAAAGTGATGGAGAGAGAAAGGATGACCCTGATGCATATCCCTTTCAGTAGTCACTGACCCTGTAACTCTCAATTTCACCTTGGCTAATGCCCTTGAGCCGAGGTATATTTTTTGTTAAAGCTGAATCAAATATTCAGGGAATCCCATAACACACAAAATCTGCCTGAGATTCCTCCAACTAACCCTATTGAATGCCTTCTTGGCATCCAGGCTCAATAGGACCATCTGCTTCTGGGCTATTCCCACCTCATGTTTAATGTGCAACGTCAGAATGTTATCAAATGTTTGCCTTTCTGTTATAAAACCACATTGATTATTCCCTAATTAACCTAGGCCATAATTTTTCCAACTGGACAGCTATGACACCTACAAACACATTATAATTATGTGGTAATACTGATATGGCCTGCTATGATCCTAGTGCACATGGGTCCTTTCTGTCTTTGGAAAACAAAGTTATTATTGCCCCATGCCAAAAGGACAGAATATTGCCTGACTCTATTACTTCGCCAAATAATGCATGCCATCTTATTAATGTCTTATGTTTAAACATTTTCCATAATTCAGTTGGAAGGCCATCAACTCCCAACCCCAGTGTTTTAACCCCTGCTGCTTCCTTCAGATGTTCCTCAATCTCTCCCAACGTAATGGGTTGTGTGAGAATAAGATTCTCCTTTTCTGTAACTCTCGGAAGATCTATCCCCTCAAAAACTTGTCTAGCCCTTCTTGCCAGTTTCCCCCTGTACTTTACTCCCTATAAAGATATCTATATAATAATCTTTGATTATTTCTCTAATTTATCCCACTCTTTTAGAAATCCTTCATGGTTGCCTGATCTCTCAACTTTGTTATACGGTCTCCACCTTCATCTGTCTAGGCCTCTCAGCTTGCACTTCTGAAATTTTAGGGAACTGTCATTAAACAACTTTTTTAGTACTACCTGGTTTCTGTTGGCTTTCTCTTTGAACCTATCTTTCCAAGTTTTTCCAGTCATAGTTCTTCCAGTCTCTCATTCTCTTCCAGCTCCCCTACATTCTGCAACCCTTTTAATCTCCATGACCTCCCTCGATCCTTTTCTCTTCTCCTTTTCCAAAATTGATTTTCTGTTTCGTGTTTTCTGCTCCTCAGTCTCTTTTTAAGCCAATCCCATTATTGTGCTTTTGTCAGAGAAGAATTACATGTGTCCTTTCCAAAGTCCCCCAAAAAACTCTTATTTTGTTTTCCTTTCTATCTGGATTTCACAACCAAAACATGTCTGCTCTCCAGTGCCTTTTGGCCTGATCTCTCTCTCTCTAAGTTTAAAATCTGTAAGACCACATGTGTGTTATCTGACAACAGAAAAGAAAATGCACTTGCATTTCCCATTAGGTTAGAATGCTCTGTTTTGATATACCACCTGTCCAGGCAGACTACATGCAAAAATGAACTGAGTTAGAGGCAGCTTGTTTTAACTTGGGTAAAATATTCCCCATCATTGAAGACACATGACTTTAATAGTTTTTAAAAATGTGCCCTTCTCTTCCAAACATCTTTTCAGACCTCCCAATACATCATACCTATCTGTAATTATGTTCCCATCCCCTCCCAAGATTACTATTCCTTGCATGATTTCAGCTATTAAAAAATATTTTCATGTCTTATATTTTGGTCTTGGGAGAATATACAAGTTACCTACTCTCATTCATTTCTTGCCCCAGTCCCCTCTAAGCAGTACATATCTGCCATGATGGTTAACATTTATATTTTTTAACTACATATAGAGTATTTTAACTGATCAGGACTCCTGTTTTCTTGCTTTCCAAGGCTTCCACACTGAAACCTTCTCTAAATGCTCTCTTGACTATTTTATCCATTTCACCTCTAAATAAATATGCCTCTTACAGCAATATAATATCTACTGTTACTTTATGTATGGTCTGTACTATTTTAGAACATTTGTTAATTAGCCAGGCCATTAACATTCCAAGACAGCAACCTTAGCTTATGAATCCTGCTTAAGTTTTAAGTGATAAACTTTCAAGGTTTGCAGTCTGGCCCTCAAAATATCTATCCAATTATTTTTCCAAAACATGCAAGAAATTTTCAATGTATATTTCAGTTTTCCTTTGGCAAAAATTAAACCCAAACGTTTAGTCCTCACCCAAAAAACTCAACAACTACATATTCAAACATTTCTTACATTACATTTGCAGTCCTAAAAGGATGATGATGTCTCTTTTGGGAATTAGTGAGCTGTGGTAAAAGCACACACACACACACACACACACACACACACACACACACACACACACACACACACACACACACACACACACGCACACACACACACACACACACACACACACACACACACACACACACACACACACACACACACACACACACACCAGAGCTTACCGTTATGCAGTCTACCCACCCTCTTCTCCCCTTTTCCCTTCCTCCAACCTCAGAATAAAACATATTTACAAATGCGTTTTTAATTAGATTCGATGCCTAGCATACATGCTATTGCACCTGATCAATCTTTGCCAAGTAAGTCACATCACGTTCAGACAAGCATGTGGTTAACCTGTGGCTCATGTCTCTAAATATTCCATTGCTTCACAGGTGTTCCTTCCCCATCATCCTATGTCAATGAGAAATGGTATTACCTCCCCTATAGAAAGTGTAGGCCCTCATCACCTTACAGTTTAAAGTTTGCTAAGGAAGTACAGGATGACTTTCATCAAGGTACAGTCTGAAGCTCTCCTACCAACTTTAAAACTGATACACAACTCACATCATGCTCAAATCCACCATTTCTGTTTTGCTAGTTTAAGTTAATGTCCTTCAGTTATCTTTCTCTGCCAATATACTATCCAGGTTTGGTTCTGCTATTCTGGAGAACCCCTTCCAAGCCTTTCTACTTTTCCTTTTTCGTAAATTTGCCATTGCCCTCTTCTTCTCTTCCATTTTCATCTTAAATATTGGAAATGGCTTAACTAGCCATCTCTCAGTTTGCAACCTCTTCTTTTTTATTCATTTTTATTAATTCATAGGTGTGTACTAGGCTAATGGCCCTGGAGCCTTTACAAGCCTAGCTCATAGGATTACCCTGGCATTGTGCCACCCATTAGTTCCCAGTGCCTCTGTCAAGTACAGCCACTGGAGTGATCCCCGGGGTGAATTTTCCATTTCCCATCCACTCATCAAGATTTCTCTTGAAGAGAGCTAGTGATGTGCTCTCCTTGCCATGTATGGGAAGTCTGTTCCATAGCATGGGCAGTCTCTGGGTTATAAACCTGTCCTTCCGGCATGCTCTGTTGATTGAGGTCTCTGGAGCATGTGGTGTGGAGGAATTGGGATTTCTTTAGATGTAGCATTTCTAACAGAGTTGGGTCAGACATGGCTTTGTAAGTCAAGCAGAGATCGCCTCTAAGTAGGCGATATGAGACACAGAATAGTTGGGAGTTTTTTGAGTTTGTCCATATAGGATAAGTGTTTTAAGACCTAGGATCATCTTTGTGTGGTACTTTTGCAACCTCTCCAGTTGTTGCAGGTATCTAGTGAGGTACATGCCAAATGGGGCGCTGTACTCGATGTCTGGCCTAATGAGGGAAGAGTAGAGGGAGACAGTGACCACTTTCTTCCTGGATGCAAAGCCCTTAGTAATGAGATGTGCCACACAAAGGACTTTGACTACAGTGGCAATGTGGTGGTCAAGAGAGAGGTTGCTGTCAACCTGTGTTCCCAGATCTCTTATAACGCCTTGTGTGTTCAGTGGACTACCATCGATGTGGTAATTCATGGGAACAGAGTTTTTCCCAAAAGGGATGACGACACATTTTTTGGTATTGAGATTAAGGCCATGGGTCTGACACCAGACATTGGTCTCAGTGAGGTCTTTTTGCAGGATGTCAACATCACATGGGGAGTTAATAGCTCCCAACTTGCAATAGCCTGCAAACTTTGTCAGCCAGAGTACCTTCGTGTTGGCCTAGACTTCAGAAAAGTAGATACCAAACATGAGAGGACCCAGGACCGAACTCTGTGGGACTCCACTCGTGACTGGTCGGCAGTCTTGACTTGGAGTCAGCTACTTTCACACTGTGGGTTCTGTGAGCCAGTTTGCAACCCACCTAGTGATATATGGGTTGATGGCTAGCTTAGTGAGTTTTTCTATGATTCCTGAGTGGGGAATGGTATCAAAGGCCTTGGCCAGATCAAGGTATGCTGTATAAACCACCTTGCCTTCATCCACAGCTCTGGTGACTGACTCAAAGTCGTTGACCAGGTTGAGCAGGTATGAGCTACCCTTCACGAAAACAAACTGTGTGAGATCCAGAGTTTGGAGATTCCCTATATCCTTGTTTATTAGGTCCATGATGATGCATTTCATAGCTTTGCATATCAGATTCATCAGGCTGATGGGGAGATAGTTTCCAGGGTTTGTAGTTGCTCCTCCTTTGTGGAGAGGGAGGACTGTAGCAGTGCGACATTCGGTAGGGACAAAGCCTGAGGTGAGGCTATGACTGATCAGAGCACACAGGTGTGGTGCCAGTTCACTCTGTAGTTGATGTAGAACACAACCAAGGATATTGTCAAGTTCCATAGAAGCTGTGTTCTTTGGCCTTGGACAGTGCTGTTTTAACCTGTGCAGCAGTAATACTGGGTGCCTGGCAATTACTGGTATTGTGATTGGTCCTTTGGGGGAGGAGAAGGGTAAAGTTGGCACTGAATCTGTCGGCCAGTATATTGGCAATATCTGTTAGCTCAGGATAGGAGGTACCATTGTACAGTAGCTCAGAGCAAATCTGGGTATTCCCATGGAAATTCTTTACATAACTACAGAAGGCCTTGTGGTTGGACTTTACTATCTGCTGCAATTCTGTTTTCATAGCTAGCTTTAGAAGATTTGATGAGGGATCTCAACTTTTTGTTGAGGCTGATAAGGGAGGTTTCCAGTCTTGGGACTTCACCTTATTCTGCATCAGTTTCTTCCTTCTGTTTTAGAATTTGTTTATGGCAGGGGACCATCAGATTGGCTTCCTTTTTTTGAAGGAGAGCATACTGGTTCTATTGGGTATGGTGAGATCAATGCATTTGTGTACATGTTCGTACATTGCATCAGTGTATGATTCGATGGTCATGCAACTATTCTTCATTTGCAAGGGTGCCATGAAGTTAGCCACCTTTGTTTTTAGGAGCCCAAAGTTAGCTTTGGAGAAGTTTTACATGGTGGTTACCTTTGCGAGGGGGGGTTCAAGGTGATTAGCTTGTGGTCGGATCTAACCAGGGAGGAGTTGGCTATTGGTGAAGAGCAATGGTCGCCCATGTTAGTAATGACCAGGTGAAAGATGCTGTTACCTCTAGTGGAGGTAAGATCAAGCTGGTCCAGTGCACTTGAATAATGAATTCCAAGAAACGTTGGTCAAGTGTATTGGTACTTGAGTAGTCTTCCCAGTTAATGAAGGTGTAGTTGAAGTCACTCAGTGTAAGAGTGTTAGGTTGGACCCTAATATTCCCCAGGGTGCTTAGGAACGTGGAGTGAGAGTCTTGGGACATGGTTGGGGACCTATAGCAGTTTACAACCTGAATCGCTGTCTTACCCAGTGTTAGCTGCACCTGAAGTATCTCTGATGCGTTATGTTGGGCTACCAGTCTGGAGGTGTGCGCATCCTTTATGTATATGGAAACACCACAGCCTTTGGAGCTCCAGTCCAAGTTCTGGGGCCAAAAGGTGTGGAATGAGCTATAGCCTGGTAGTGTAGGGGTGCTTTCTGCTGTTTTGAACCAGGTCTCTGTTAAAGCACAAATGTCAATGTTCTCCATTTTAAGAAGTGCTTCGAGCAAGTGCATTTTGAGATTTTGACTTCTAGCATTGAGCAGCATAACCCACAGATTGCATTTGTTTGTAGCTGTTATGGTGGTAATTTGGTCTTTGGAACACAGCCTAAAAAAGAGACTATAGAGGTGACAAGAGCCTTGGCCAGTATCCGGAAGCTCAGGGTTGACAGAGGCATCAGAGGCACCAGTTGTAACCGCTGCTTACCACTTTCATCTTGAAAGGCTTTATTTCTCTCAATTTCCTGCTGGGCTGCATCTGGATCAATAAAAGACTTGATCTCTGTTAGTAAATTCACCTTCATGATGGCTGGATATACCAAACTAAACCTGAGACATAACTGTTTCAGATGTTTAAACAATGGAGTAAATTGCATTCCTCTTTTCCTTGTTACCAAGGAATAGTCATTGTCAACAAATTTACTTGTCCCCAGTCATCAGAGATTTCCACACTTCCCCAGACAAGAACAAGAAAGCAATCTTTCCTTCAGAAAAAAAGCCCATTGGTGTATCTGACTTATAATAAATGCCTTACAGACTTTGCCTTTCAGATCTTCGGGTATTCCACAAAAATAGAGATTTTGTCTTCTTTTCTGATTCTCCAATTCTATAAGCTTTTTGGATAGCTCCTCTTGTAAAGCGTCTATATCCACTAATTTATTACACTGTCCCCTTCATTCACATCTAGAACAGTTATATTATCCGAATGCTGAGAAAGGGCTGCTACCATTTCATTCTGCCTTTGTTCAGTTTGCTGAATACAGTCTTGAAGGGACTGATAAATTTTAGATACTTCTTCAAGCAGTCTATTCATTTTGAAATTCCATATCCATAAACCTGCTATTCTGTTATGCATGCCTTGTGGTTGGATCCGTGCTGTTATGGTCGGAAATACTTTTCTTCCTAAATTGCTCATTGATAGATGCCTTCTAACAGCTTTTTTTCTACTTCTTTATGTGTTTAATATTGGACAACTGTTGAGTCTCCTGATTAATAAAAATTAATGAAGTTTAGCTGTTATACTACACTTATAACACCCGTCAAGATAGGAGTGCCATAGACCTCGACTTGCTCACACAAACACCATACTGGAAGTCCAAAATGGAATAATGTTTGGAGCATAACTGTGTAGTTATAGTTCCATAGTTCATAGTTCTGGGAATTATAGACAAAATGATGAAAATCTGGACTAGAAATATTAAAATTTGATAAAACAGTCACTAAAAGCTCATCAAATTAACAGTGTGTCATAACTTTGGCATTTAAAATGACTTTAAACCAGCCTTTCAGAGCACTTGTTTTACTGACAATAGAACTGCACAACAGTGATGGTAAGGCTTTTAAGGCTGGGTCTTACAGATGGCCCTACTGAAAATATGGAGCAAAAAGATTGAACCGATCAATGTTATATGCACCTTATGAACTACTGCACAACCATAGTAAATTTTTTCCCTGAAAGGTGATTTTGATGCTGTTACACCAAATCACCTTTTGGGGCAGACGGAGATATGGCAGTGACACAGTTCACAAGGAGTGGTACCACAGACAACATACAGAACAATACTGGCACCAGTATGATCGGTCATTTTCTAGGGTCTATATTATATACACAAAAAATCAAAATGCCGAACACTCACATGAGCGTAAATACAGAAATTCTAAATCGCTATTGTGTGTGGCTGCACCTCCTCCACATCCCCAGCAAAATATATATTCCAACTCCGAGATCACACTACAGTGAGGAAAGGGCAAATATTCCGATCCTCACTGTACTGCGATCCAAAAAAATAAACATCGACTTCCTGCATTTACACTCATGTGAGCGTTCAGCATTTTGATTTTTCGTCAATCTAAAGTAGACCCATTCTCTATATTAAATGCAAACTTATAACTCTGATTATCAATAACAGCTATGATTAAAATTTCAGATGTCTTATGTTATGACTCCATATCAAGGACCACATCACTGTCCTGAATGAGAATTTTACAGTCACTGTTTGAAAAACACATTTCAAAGCAGACATTTATAATTTTACTAATGCAGATAACATGTAAAGACCTGGTTCCAGAATGTAGTAAACACCTAGCCTAACTATCATTTGTTGAGTTCTTTCTGCAGACAATCATGCAAAAAATAAAAGGGCTTGCTTCATTTCATGGCTAGCTACCAAGAAAGAAACATGTTTCTAGTTTAGGTAAGAAGGAGGCTCTACAAGCCTAGGTAGTAAGTAGAGCTAGGTGTGATCGACAACATAACAGGAAGGAGTAATGAAGATGATGACTGACCATTTTATTTATTTCAGAAATATAATAACAATAAGAACCCATCAAAAACAATTTTCAATATTTTAGGGACAGATTAATGTCACTCTTGAAACCTCTAGAACAACTGCAGATATAACTTTGGAATTCCTAATGTCATTTTTAAAGCTCTGTGGGTTTAAATAGAGATGGGAAAATAAAACGTGGAAGATAAAGACAGAATTTTTAAATCAAATCAAAAAGCTGCACTTGTGGCTTGTATCAGAAAATACAAGAGGAGGTATGCAGCAGTATCAATATCCATTAATCATAACCCTAACCCTACACATTACATTGCTAAAAACCCTTTCCTTAACAGGGCTACTACAAAAGACAAAAGGACACAGAATACAGACAGCACAAAGCATGCACAACACTGGATCTATTCGCTTACCTAACCCACAAACACCTACATATTTACAACTACAATAACACAGTCTTGGTCATCTTCTAAAACCACAACTTTTTCATTCAAACAGTTTGTCTGCACACTCCTGCTTATCTACACTATATAAAACTAAATTCAATCACATGTAATTCTCTCAAAATGAGCATATACTCATTTGTGCATTCTCTTTTATTGTACCCACAAAAACTTTTCTACCAAATATGATTCTACCTTTTGAGTTACAACTATATATATATATATATATATATATATATATATATATAGGGTATATGTACTCTCAGTGTTACTAGTCATATTACTTACATTTTATACAACAGTTATGTTGAATCATCAGTGTGCACTATATCAAGAAACAACATATTGGATCATACAGGCATCAAAAATATCCTGACTCCCAAAATTTATCAAATTTGCAAAAACATTATAAAAACTGGTTATACAGGGCAGCAAGATGCCAAGATGCCTGCACCTCTCCCACTCCATAATGTTACATATACTAACTCTGTGACTGCACAGAGGTCTATATTAGAACCGCAAAAGCTCGTTTAAGCAAATACGTAAATGCTGACACATATTACGCAGACCGCGAATGCACTGAATGCCCAAAACCGCGAAATTCAAAATCTCGGACCGGCATAGTTGGCCAACCCCACCGCTCATTACATACTACCCTCCAAACAAAATATATAAACCACATACATACACTAACCGAAACCTTACTTCTAACCCTACACTAAACCTTACATACATTACTATCTATGCACTTACCTTAACCCACACCCTAACCCTAAGGTCCGTAACTATCGCACACTTACCTTAATGAGCTATACCCAAACAAAATAAATAATCCACACACATACACTTAACAAAACCCTACTTCTAACCCTACACTAAACCTGGCATACATTACTATCTATGCACTTACCTTAACCCGCACCATAATCCAAGGTCCGTAACTATTGCACACTTACCTTACGGAGCTATACTGCTGAAGGGCCAACTATGCAGATTTGAGATTTTGAATTTCATGGTTTTGGGCGTTCAGTGTACTCGCTGTTCGTGCAATATGTGTCGACGTTTACATATTTGCTTAAACGGGCTTTTGTGGCACTAATATAGACCCACTGCACAGCAGTGAGAAAAGGAATAATTCCCTTACCCACCAGCTCTCATTCTTCCCAAGACACATAATGCTCCCTATCTTTGCAGTGTATGTGAATGGAATGTAACTATTCTTTGACATTTATTTATACTTTTACACAGCAGCAATATAATGCACTTTCATTAAATGAATCAGTAGTACAAATCAATGAAGTGCATATTGATAAAAATGTATGCATCTCTGTATCCACTACGGGTAATCAAGCATCAAACCCCAATGATCAGAACCCCTGAGCTGTAATCTCCAAAGAACAAATTGCTGTAAAACAAAATGTAAGTTTTTTCTTCCAGGGAGCAAGTCCCATTGTACCACCTCAAGAGGTAGGGCAAGCCCTTATAACCCCAATCATTTCTATACCATACTTATGGTCACACCAATATACCTGTCTGTGTAAACATAGCACTTAGAAATCTCACCATCAATGACTTCCTATGGAAAAAAATCTTTACCCGTGGGCTATTGGTGAATGAGGGATCATCACTAAGGCACCATAAATAGTGTGTGTGTGTGTGTGTGTGTGTGTGTGTGTGTGTGTGTGTGTGTGTGTGTGTGTGTGTGTGTGTGTATGTATGTATGTATAAAACCAAGAAAAAACACTGCAGTCACCAGGATTAAAAGTATAAACATCAACTTTTAATAAAACAAATATTGGCAGTTAAAATCGTATACATGATGAGCGCTTTTGGGTTATAACAACCTTGTTTTAATGGATGTGGCTAAATATCATGAGAAAATTACTTGGATGTTGGATGATGATAATACATATGTAAAAATCAATAGACTGCAGGTAAATGTTATGGTCTCTAAGATTAAGGCAAGATTGCAGGCATTTTTACAATATGGGACTATTTCACAAGATTTATATAATTATTTAATTATACAGCATTCAATAATTCCAACTATTATTGGACTTCCTAAGATTCTTAAAAAACATGAAGATCCATCAATGTGCCTGATTGTATTTGGCAATGGCTGGATGACAGAACCATTATCTATATTGAACAGCAGTTAAAACAAGTATTATATAAGGCACCAGCGATTATCAAAGACACCAGACATTTCTTGCAATCGTTATCTGAGTTTAACAATACTTTGATAGATAATGTTCATTATTTGATGGTTACACTTGATGTTCAAAGTCATTTTACTGTTATTCCTAATGAATATGGGATATTTGCAGTAAGGCAATTCCTGGAACTGAAAAGTGGCTTTGGCAGTAGTAAGACTGAACTTATTTGTGCTCTTCTCGATCTTATCTTACAGAACATTTTTATATTTGGAAATGATATTTACTGGCAAACATGGGGTATTGCCATGAGCACCCCATGCACTAATAATTATGTCAATTTATTGTTGGCGAATTGGGAAGCCAATTTTATATTTCCTGACTGCAACCCATTTCTACCTTCACTTAAATTATATAAGCAGTTTGTGGATGATGTGTATTTATTATGGGATGGTACAACAGAGAGTCTTAAAGACTTTGTGAATTATCTTGAAACAACAACTGAGTTTTTAAGATTTACTGTGCATTTGTCTAGAGATATGATTGACTTTTTGGATGTTAAAATTTGTATGGATGCACAAGATGAAATCAATACAACCCTACATAAGAAAGCTTGTTGGAAGAATAATACCCTGTTTAGAAATAGCATGCATCCACTTCATATTTTTCAGAATATAGTAAAAAAGCAAGCTTTAAGTCCAACTAGACTACATAGGAATAACGAAGAATGTTCAGAAGCTCTGACAAGCTTAGCACAAATTTTTATTGATAGAGGATATAAAAAGGAAGTGGTAAATAAGCAAACAGTCACAGTGAGAAAGATGAGGAAGAAAGAAGCTCAACCTTTTTTTGCTACACAATAACCATGTTTGCTGGCAATGGAAATTATTAATACTTTCAATCCTTCGAAGAGCAGAATAGTTTTAACATACGCCAGTGATATAAGTTATATTTCTGTTATTATAAAAGACAAATCGAAGATATTGATGGTTGACACCAAATTGAAGGATGTGATTGGCCAGACTCCGCAGTTTAGTTTTAAAAGAAACAAGAACTTGAAGCAATTTTTATGTTGCAAAAAGTGTTCCACAGAGGTTATTAGAGGGGAAAGACAGGGTACTTATCCATGTAGAGGCTGCTCCTCATGTAAATATATTTTGGACCGAAATAAGCTTATACATCTGAAATTTGGTAATATTTACACTTTATGATCTTATGCTGACTGTAAGACAAGTCATGTCGTGTATATCACTACCTGCTTCTCCTGCAGTTTTTATGTAGGAAAAATGGAGAGACATCTTAAAGAACTTATATCCCAGCATATGAGTGATACAAGACTGCAAGATATGAAGAGTCCATTAGCCAAGCATGTAATGCTAAATCCACAACATTGCTTTCTTTTTATGGTTATACAAGTGATTTATGACAACGTTCATAGAGGTAATATTATTGTGAAGATCATGGAGCAGGAAGAGATGAGGTGGGTAGCCCAACTACAGGTGGATAAACCACCAGGTTTGAATATCAATCTACCATTAAAACCCACCCTTAAAGTATGGAGGCTTCGGAAGTGACAGTGGAATTTGTAAATGTAATTAAATAATTAAAATTTTGGTTTTCTGAAGAGTGGACACTGCCTCTGGAGGTGTGTTTATCAGATTGTTGAAGATTGGTTGTTCAAAACTGGTATTAGTTGTGAGATGTTCATGATTGGTTATTGACAGATATGAGCATCAATCCTTTGGTTAACCCACCCTTAGACGGTGGAGATGTTGAAATTGACTATGGTTACTTTTTTATGAATGAGATGATGAATAACCAATGATATTTCACTAAGTGACTATTCCCCTGTTTTGAAGGTGACTTTTGAAGATTGGTCAGTTGTTAGGAATTAAAGATATGAGATGCTTATTTTCATTTAAATATCTAAAGAAGGATGTCTTTATTATATCTGAAGAAGGGTTGTTATAACCTGAAAGTGCTCATCATGTATATGATTTTCACTGCCAATTTTTGTTAAAAGTTGATGTTTATACTTTTCAGCCTGGTGACTGCAGTGGTTTTTTTTTTGGTTTTATACAGTTTTATCTTTTACCATGCAACTCTTAAACTGTGGTTGGCTGACTTTTTTGAGTTATTTTATATGTGTGTATGTGTGTGTGTGTGTGTGTGTGTGTGTGTGTGTGTGTGTGTGCACACACACACACACACACACACACACACACACACATACACACTTTTTGTGCTAGATTTTCTGGTCACTTCATGTACTGTATAATGCCACTTAAGGGTTTGTCTTTACTGCCATACTTTAAGCAATGCAAGCATATCTATGCATTTATTGAGGTTTGTCACGCATCTCCTTAATGAAGATTACTTCTCTCTTGCTTAACCCTACCATTCTCTCTGTGCAATAGCATTGCACCACTCTGGAGTAAACATGCAGCATATCCACTCCTGTCTAATGTAACTGTGTGAGATGAGGTTCATCTTTCATGGCATGCTACATCGCTGTCCACCATAAGCCCCCAGGCATAGCTCTCAACTGTCCAGATTTTTGCCTCATATTTTTGGTATGTTCCTCAAAATCTGTGGTTTTCTGGCAAATCACAGAGGATTGAAGTTACTAAATAATGATATACATTTAAGTTTCAGATTTCATACCCTTTAGAAAATGCATGCTAACACAAATACTGTTATTCTAGCAACTTTTGAAGTTTTTAAGAGCAACATTTAAAATTTGTTCCTATTTTTGGACTTATCTTCTCCTATTATTTTAGGCTTTGTCCAGATGTTTTGCACTAAGAGGTTGAGATGTATGCCCACCAGGGTGTCAGCAATGAGTTAGAACCTCACATGGTACTATGCTTGAATGACCAGATAGTGCACAGGCTGCTTTCATTCCCCCACTGTCCCCTCCACCTGACTGCCTCTGCTAGTGCTCTGGGTTCTGTCCCAAACATGGATCACCAGCTGCATGACCAGACTCCTTGTCTCTGCTCTGACAGTGTTTCTTTAACTGTACCCAATATATGAGCAGTTTACAGACTTATTATTTTAAACAACATAAGGTACTACAGGCAAGTATGAGTAAGTACATGGTAAATAAATGCTTTATGTGCAACAATTGTTAAAGATATTTAAAAACTAAAAGACAAGGAAATGGTAAAGGGTGAGCCAAAAGTCGATTAAGGTACAGATTAGACCAAAACCAAGCAAACAAACAAAGCAAAGTCTTAGAGCACATAAAATGGCTAAAAAGATAAAAATAACTGTTATCATTCATCATCTATTATAAAACTAAAGGCTGTATCTTGAAGACATGTCACATTACCTGACAGCTGTGAAAACCCACGGGAATATGGAACATAGTCAATGCACTGTTTCCTAAACTCTTCATCCTAGCTCTTGTGATAGAAAGCTGTGTAATCATAAAAGGCTTCACTGCTCCCAGCAGTAGCCCCAGACAATCTGAGAGAGCCAATCTCTCTCCAACATGTTCTGGATCTGCTTCAGGGTCGCCTGCCAAGAGGAGCTACACCTAGTATCCCCCATGTGAGGTGCCCTGGTATCATCCAGAATGGGTTCCCTCATACAGTCTTAACTGATTCCTCTCAACTTCTCAGGCTGGCGGAGGAGTATGGCTTTATTTTAAGATCATTCTGGATTATTAAGTTCCTTATTTTACTACAGAGTATGAGCTCAGCAGCCATAAAAAGTAACTCTATTTCAGATTCTAGTATCCACACTTTAAACCTTTCAGTTACTATCTAAAGTTCATGAATCCCAGGTAAGTAAGGGGATCTAAACTGAATGGTAAAATGAAAGCTTCCTCCAGTGACTAAGCTCCTGCTTCAGCACCACAGTCCTATATGATGTCTGTAATACCACCTTCACTTTAGTCATCTGCTGCTCAGATCCTGATGCAGTCCACAACCCCAAGTTGGTTGATCACTTCCACTTAAAGTAACTGCTACCCTCACTTATAGAATAGACTCTGACTGGGAGGTGCTACTTTACTTTCAGCCGTGATCTGCACTACCTCACTTCAGAGACCAAAATTACCTGAGGCCAAGAACTCATAATCATTCACAAACAAAAAGTGCAAACCTCACATCCCTGAAAAGGGTCCTCTTTTATCCTGAAACTGGATCCCACACATCCTCAGACTGGATCCTCCTCATACCTGGGCTAGGGTCTATATTAGATAATCGAACGTTTGAAAGTTCGACTCTCATATGGTCAACACCATATGATCGAACTTTCAAAAGTCCGAATATCTAATAAAAATAAATAAAGTACACAAAACATCTACCTGAAGCTTTTAAGCAAGCCCCCCTGCACCCCCACACACCCCACTCTTTAAATATACCAACTCCTAGATCACACTACAGCGCAGAGAAAGGAAATCTTCCCTTACAGAGATCTCCGTTACAACATTCGAACGTTCAAAAATCCGATCATATGGTGTTGACCATATGAGATTTGGAATTTTGATTGTTCGATCATTCAATATAGACCCCTGGGCTACACCTTCTTATCCTGTCCAAGAAAATCAAGCACATAGAGGTGAAGATAAGATACACTCTTGGCAGAGTCCTTTGTCTACATTGAATTTAATCATCTTAAAGTTAGGAAACAAATGCATATTACATATGCATTTACAGTATAAGATAAAAATACTTTTATGTTAAAATATGTGAAGGTGTATCCTCTTTGCTCAGAAAGAATATTCCTCTAAAGATAAAACAGTGGGCCAGTAAGAGGAACCTTGTAGTCATAGATACATAAATTGCCAGAAGACTGCCTGCCAGTCCGGATTGCTCAAATATTGCACCTATCACTCTGTGTTAAGCCTTCTCATCAAACCCCTTTTTATATTCTGGTCCTTTTAGATGAATCAGTAATTTTGCTATGTACTTCCCACTGTGGTGGATCATTCAATTTGTCAACCATCATCTCAATGAAAAAACAAAAAAGAAAAAAAAACACTTCCTGATATGAAGCCTGAAGCTAGATCCCTTAGTTTGAAGCTGTTATCCTTTGCTATATCTCTTTACGTCTTCGTTAATTTAGTACTTTCCTAATTCCCCTTTATTGATTTTGAGGCTGAATCATACCCCCATTTCACTTCTTCAACCCCAGCCCCTCATTCTGCCTCCCTTACAGTCCTTCACCACTCTAATGGCCTTCCTCTGTACCGGTTTTAGCATTCTTTTGTCTCTGTCTAGAGGTGATCTTCAGTACTGGATGCAGCATTTTAGCTGAGAAAAAGTAAGAATTCCAGTTTTACAAATATATTGTAAGGGATTCCTAGGTAAGAGTCAAGTTACCAGCTACTTGTCGCAAATGTATTTTGTAAGTAAGATCATTTCCAATTGGTTGCAGCAAAACAAGCAGTGTTAGTTGACACATTTTGTGAAACTTGTGTATGTGTATGTGTGTGTGAGAATGTTTTGCAGGTTTTACCACACAATAAAATCTATCAGAAATTCATACTTTTATGTAGCATCCTCATGACTTCAGAGGCAAGAAAAATAAAAACATGGTTATTGCCCTTATTAGTTAATAAACAACACAGGTACAAGATTGCAATAATTTTTATCCTGGTATTCTAGCAAAAAAAATCATTTTACACATTCAGGATAACTTCATTCAATATGCATTTGCTCATTTTCTTTCTTATCTAGCTGTTTGCATAACTCATCTTAACACAAAAGCGTTAAACTAGAAAACATGTTTGGCAAATTTACATTAAGGCTGCTTCTGACAGTAAGGAGACAAAGTCACCTGAATTACGTGTGTGTGTGTGTGTGTGTGTGTGTGTGTGTGTGTGTGTGTGTGTGTGTGTGTGTGTGTGTACGTGTGTGTGTGTGCATGCGTGGAGGGTGTGTCATACTTTCCTCACCATAATTTCACAGCAGTGACCTACAATTTTTTTGTTAACTTATGTTTCCTAATATAGGCTCCAGTCACACTTGTGTAAGGCTAACTTATCACTGATTTCCACACCTCTTCAAACTTGCATAGTCATTCTGTTATCTCGTAAACATATTTGTTGACCAGCCCAAGTATTTTTTTTTTACTGCAGCATAAGAATGCACAGTTAAGACCTCCAGTGGTTACTTGGCTTAATTTTTTAATACAATTCAGAATAGTCATCTTCCACTATAGTACCAAACAACGAAGGTTATACTACTGTAGTATGGAGATTATTTGACAAATTTTGAACTTAATAGTATCTCTCCCTCTCTCTCTCTTTCTGCATTTCTTATGCATGCTTGCAATATGTAACTTAACACAACCCAAAATTTCCTGGCCATATCTATAGCATCAGCAGCTTTCCTTCAGTACGTTATTAAACTTTTGTACAGAATGAATGTGCTGTCACTGAATCCACAGCGTGTGCATCATGGACTGACATTGAGTTAGGCTAGCTTGGGTTTAACTGTAGCTCTCTTTCATCCTTGTGTACTTAATATATTTACTGTATCTCTGTGCTAACCTTGTAGTGCTGTTAGGTGTGCATTTTGTTCTTTCCAAGTAATATGCAGAAAAGTGATGATAAAAACAAAAAAAGTAATTTTATTTTACTAAAATTCTGAGATCAATCTTTCTTTACGATAAAAGTTTTCAGATTTCTGAAGGCAATTATGGATCTTCAAGCTAGCTCTATACAGAGAAGTGTAACATTATTGCAAATTATTAAAGCATAGCGAGAATCTTCTTCTTCTGGCTTTTTCCCGGTTAGGGGTCGCCACAGTGGATCACCTGTCCGCTCATGATTGGCAGTGGAATTTTACGGTGTCGAGTTGCCAGCCCGGCGCCCAACCTTCCACAGAAGGCACACACACACGCACTCACATCTAGGGCCAATTTTAGAGTATCCAATCCACCTACAGCATGTCTTTGGGATGTGGGAGGAAACCTGAGCACCCAGAGTAAACCCATGCAACCACAGGGAGGACATGCAGACTCCACACAGAAGGCACCCCAGCCAAGTATCGAACCGAAGAACATCTTGCTGTGAGGTGGCAACGCTAACCGCTGCACCACCGTGGCCACCCTAAAGCATAGTGAGAATAAAAAAACATTAAAATCATTGCCTGAAATTATTCACTTGTGATAAGTGCTTTATCCTAGTAAATAAACATGCCTACATATATACATATATTCATACATACATACATAAATTAATAAGATGTCATTTTCAAGAAAGAGCATAATTACATTGAAATAATGAGTTTACAAATACAGAAGCTTGATTCCTTTTACCAGAGTCATTAATTACAAATCTATATATTTTTCTCTTTTGTTTCCCTTTCTCGCAGTTGATCATCAGCTGTCACTAACTCCTCTTCTTGTTCACTGGGTCTACCAGTCAGTCGTAGACTCCCCCATATTCAACCCAACCTATGTCCAGGGCTAGTGAGGAGATTAAGGATGTTTGTACAGTGCTATCTGCTAGAGAGTTTATCCCAGCCCCTCTCATCCTGTGGCAGCCATTAAAGGCTCCACAATTATTGCCTGTAGGAGGCGCATGCTTACTTCTACACATGTGCAGTCTCTGGACCAAGCAATATACTATACTGTTTGCAATGCAGAGCATGCCCAGCTCTTAATACTGCTATTGTAGTAAGCCTAGGCATCCTACCTCCCCTAAGATAGGCAAGCTGACACTGGCTATTCACTCCCAGCCTTTCCCCATCCCTCCAGGGACCACGCTGCTAGTTAAACATAGGTCATCTGGGGTGCAGTAAGGGCTTTATCCGTCTGCACCACAGGGCCAGACTAATCACAGATCTTTTATACTTAGGTAGCTCTTCCTGTTTGGTGGGTTTTCACAGCAGCCCAGTATGTAACTGTTTCACTCTCATTGATTTAATCCTGGCAATTCTTCCAAAACTTAACCAGTTCCATCATTTGAAGAAGATTGCAATATTTTGTACATATTATCTGTTTATTCAGGTCATAAACATGATTTCTAGGAAATCTGAGCAGGATTAACTACAAGTCAGTTATACAATCTAATAATTAAACAACCCAACTTAATTTAATTGTTGTTCTGCTGTCAGATATGCACTAAGTAAAATAATAATTTCAAGATCAAGCATGACATAACTACTATACAATCTCTGTCCACGTGAAATTCATATTCACAACAAAATGCATCAGGCTACTTTACTACTGTTAAATACATTTGGTAATTTACAGTTCACTTTGACAACAGCCACCCATTGTCGCAATCCATTATTTTCTACAGGAATATCAGCCCTATACTGTTCCCTACCATTTAATAAATAAACAATCTCAGTAATACAATTACATGTTACAGTATACTAATACACATTTCTATAAAATATATTATGTATGTCATATTAAAACTACAATAAAAAGTCAATAATATCATAATTAAACCAATACAATAGACCAAAGTGCAAGATGTGTCACTCCCATACTCCTTGTTCACTGCACAGATAATCAATCAAACCCAGGATCTATAGTCTACAACCAGTAATCTAGCCACATTATATTTTATCCCAGGCATAAATATTACCATACTAATGGAAGAAGGATGCAAAAGAAAAATACAGAATTGCATAGCTGGATACACAGAAACAAAGCTGATAGTCTTACAACATGTAAAACTTTGTTCAAAGAAAATATTACAAATGACATATTACCAGCTGGTTACAATATTCTTAGGTCTGACTAGCTAGCCCAGGGGCATGCTGAGATAAAGCCATGTCTACAGCCTAAGTAACCAGACTTCAGTTAGCAGTTCAGGTTCTTCATGGAGTAGGCAGGACAGATAGCTGTACCGGTCCTGCAGGGAAGGGGCAGAGCCAGTCATGAGCTTTAGCAGATATTTGGTGGAAGGGAATGACCTGCAATCTTGGGGCATGTGTGTGGTCCAAAAAGCCATTGCTGGAAAGTAACCTTTAGTGAACAAGTGCATGGAAGTGCACAGATGCAGAGGGGAAGGTTTGGATTCCTGCCAAGATGTGCGTCTCAGGTCCCTCCACCTAGGAGAGGAGTAAGGCAAAATAATTGTTGCTCCACCCAGAGGAGGGGTTAGGCAAAATAACTAAAAACGTTCTCATTGTCAGGATGCTGGTGAGGATACAAGCGACCCTCATGGCTGCTTAAATGATAGACTCTCAGAGAGATCTTCTCCTAATGAATATGATGGTAATTCCTACCACTAGGGATTGAATAGACTCATGTCTGACTGTGGAAAATTGATAGCTGACAGATGCGGAAACAAAAAACATTAAGAAAAAAATATTGTTATGTCTTACAAACTGAAAATAAGAGGTGGAGGAATTGCCTTAATGTATGATAACCACCTACAGATTAGTTAAAATCCTATAACTCTACCCTCTTTTGAAAATGGAAAATTACTGATATCCACAGTAGCAATAAAAATACAGAATTAGAAATATAATTACAACTGATATACCTCCAAATGTGCCCCCCCCCCAAAAAAAAAACATTGTTATACCTGAGGATATTCTGTCCTAGAGTCACAGAACTTTAAAGCAAAACATTGTGACATTAGGTGATGTCAGTATTAACTTGTCCTAAATACAATCAATGAAAGATGAACATTGATGGGTCCGTATTAATCTTTGTGCTTTTCAAGCAATAAAAGAATCAATGTGAGTAAATAATACAAAAATAAATTAAAAATAAAAAAACTAGAGCAAGGGATTCCAATGATAAAAGAACCAACATGTGTAGATAATGCAAACAAATAGAGGAAGTGTAACTAACTAGATAAAAAACAAAAAATGGCAAAATGCAGCTGCTCTTGAAAAAAAGTAACAGGAAAAAACAGGAAATAGCGTAACACTCTCTTTATTGCCGCTTTCGTCCGTGGACTTCTTCAGAATAAAGTAACACATCAAACTCACAGCTTAAATACGAATATAATTAACACTCTATAATTATTAAAAATTACCAATTAAAGTGATCCAACCAATTTTAAAAAACATAAAAATCTATAAAAAAGTAATACTTTATAAAATGTGTAAACAAATCAAGTCGTTACTTTTGTTTACTTTAAGTTTTTGATTTTTTAAAAAACATTTCATATTAATTGATTCATTAAGACCAGGGGAATGATCTGCCTTTAATCTTATTTGCCACTCTGCTTCCTTTTGTAGCAACAGGTTTTTAAAGTCACCTTCCCTCAAATCTTTATAACACACTTCTAAAATTGAAAATAAAAATTTATGAAAAGCCTCACATACCAACGAATGTTTAAAGAGGGCATTCTGCTACAAAAGGAAGCAGAGTGGCAAATAAGATTAAAGGCAGATCATTCCCCTGGTCTTAATGAATCAATTAATATGAAATGTTTTTTAAAAAATCAAAAACTTAAAGTAAACAAAAGTAACGACTTGATTTGTTTACACATTTTATAAAGTATTACTTTTTTATAGATTTTTATGTTTTTTAAAATTGGTTGGATCACTTTAATTGGTAATTTTTAATAATTATAGAGTGTTAATTATATTCGTATTTAAGCTGTGAGTTTGATGTGTTACTTTATTCTGAAGAAGTCCAATGGACAAAGGCAATAAAGAGAGTGTTACGCTATTTCCTGGTTTTTCCTGTTACTTTTTTTCAAGAGCAGCTGCATTTTGCCATTTTTTGTTTTTTATCCGTTACAGTTTTGGTATTTTGGTTTATTAACTAACTAGATACTAACAAATAAGTTACCTGTATAGAAAAAAACAGATGAAAGATATAACAGCCCCTGGCAAACCCATGAAACTAAAATAATTATGAATACAGATAAAGCATGGATGCTTTGAAGAAAGACATCAACTCCACAAAATCTAGAAAACAACAGAACACTGCAAAGCACAGTAAAGCAACAAAGTTAAAAAATACTATAAACATCTGCAATATAAATATGGCTGCAATCCAAAGTTGTTTTGATATTCAGTCAATTGTTAAAATTAGGAAAACAGGTACAGCCAAAACTGTGACTTGATGAACCAAATTCACTGTAGCATATAAGCTAAACTCACATTTTGTTACCTCAGCTACCTCTTTATACAAACAACACAATCCTACATCTGACTTCTACATAGACACTTCAGAATAGCTTCAGTATCTAATAGTATAAGTAAACTATAAAGGAATAATATATAAAAATATATATATACATATATATATATATATATATATATATATATATATATATATATATATATCTATATATATATATATATATATATATATATATATATATAGTATATGTGTGTGTGTGTGTGTGTGTGTGTAAAATCTCCTTACCAAATATCTTCACATATCAGCAAATATCATATCTTATCTCATCTCTGTGTTATTAAAGTATAACCAAACAATCAACTTATTTATACTGTATTGATGAGGTCAGAAAAAGATCAAAGCATGGCACATCTACAGTTAGTGGGCTTTGGCTTTACTGGCTTGAATATACCCATGAAGACTTAAGTTAAAAAAGTTGTAGGCATTCGGACGCCATGTAGCTGAAGCACTGTTATGTCCTTAAGAGGTCATTTGCATATATCCCAGGGGAGTCTACTACAGGAGACTCTAGCCTGGAAAAATCCTAAGCTTTATTCATTTATCTAAACCCACTGAACATCATTGCCTAACCATAAGCAAAAACAGCTGGTTATCTGGTCAGTGCCAGAGCTATCTTTTTACTTAATTCTCTAAATTTCAAAATGCTAAATAGTAACTATCCCCACTCCCAAAGTACATCCTTATTGTCCCATAAGACCAACTACAATCTAAGAGGGCATGATTATACCTTGTTGTTTAGCCCTAGCTTTAGTTCAGCTTGTACAGAAATAGCATCTGTTAAAATTGCATTCACCTCTTGAAATAATTTCCAAACAAATTAAAAAATGTTAAGTAATATTAAGCAACTTAGATGTAGGCTGACTTTGATATTTGTCAAAATATATCCCTTAGCTGTTTGTCATGTTTCATTGTCTGCAATTTAGGTTCTCTTTAGTGCTTAGTATGTTTGTAACTTGGCTGCATCTTCAAGATATGGAAGCTTTAAATGTGGCCAGAGCCAAATTGAACAAAGGTATCAAAGAGGCGAAAAGAGCCTATGGCAGAAAAATCCAAAGCCATTTCAGGGACCAGAAGGATTACAGGCAACTATGGAAAGGAATTCAAACAATCACCGACTACAATCCTACATCAGCTTCGTGTGATAATAGCATCAGGTTTCTGAACCAACTGAACAAATTCTTCAGTAGGTTTGAGGCTGACAACAAAACAACAGCATGCAGAATCCCTGAAGACAAGGATGCAGTGGTGCTTAGCTTCAGTATATTCAATGTCACCAGAACCCTAAAACGTGTCAACCCAAGGAAAGCACCTGGCCCTGACAACATCATGGGCAGGGTACTAAGGGAGTGTGTGACAGAACTGGCTCCAGTACTCACTGACATCTTCAACACCTCACTCCATCTTGCCAGTGTTCTGAAATGCTTCAAGGAGATGACTATCATTCCTCTACCTAAGAAACCACAGCCAACAACTCTGAATGACTACAGACCAGTTGCTTTAACCTCAATGGTAATGAAGTGCCTGGAGAGGCTGGTCAAAGATCATATAGCCTTAATCTTGCCTGTGACACTGGACACACTGCAATTCGCATACAGGACAAACCGCAGTACAAGGGATGCCATCTCACTAGTTCTCCATGAAACACTGACCCACTTAGAAGGCAAAAACTGCTATGCAAGACTGCTATTCATCGATTTCAGTTCTGCCTTCAACACTTTCATCTCTCAAAATCTGATATCGAAGCATACTTCAACTGGGCATAGACTCTCATTTATGCAATTGGATTCTGAGCTTCCTTACTGAAAGGCCTCAAAAGGTTCGTGTAGGAGACAACAGCTCCGGAAGTATCATCCTGAACACAGGGGTAACACAGGGCCCTCTCCTTTTCAATCTGCTGACACATGACTGCATGTTCAGATATGAGACAAATAGGATCATCAAATTCGCAGATAACACCATTGTTATAGTCCTGGTCAAAGAAGGAGAGGAGGAGGCCTACAGGAACAAGACTGATCAACTACTGGTCTGGTGTGACAGTAGCAATCTAGCACTGAATGTTAGCAAGACAAAGGAGTTGACTGTTGATTTCAGAAGATCTTAAGTACCTCACAAACATCTAGAGATGAAAGGGATGACAATGGAAAGGGTCAAGACTACAAGGTTCTTGGGTGTTCATATCATGGAGAACTTGTCCTGGTGAGTCCATGTATCCAGCACAGTCAAAAAAGCTCAGCAATGCTTGCACTTTCTAAGGAAACTTAGGAAGGCAAAATTACCAAGCTCCATACTTCAGACCTTTTATAGGGGCACCATTGAAAGTGCCCTGACCAACAGCATTGCAGTCTAGTATGGGAGCTGTAACAATCAGAATCAGAAGGCTCTCAAGACAGTTGTAAGGTTGGCAGAAAGAATCACTGGCACCTCCCTTACACCTCTGGAAGATCTATACAAATGCCTGTGCAGTGACAGGTCCAAAAAGATTTCCAGCAATCCAACACATCCTGCCAATGGTCTGTACACTCGTCTGTCCTCAGGCAGGAGATACAGAAGCCTGCATTGTAAGACCACCAGACTAAAATCAGTTTCTTTCCTCTCTCCATTAGACTGTTGAACTCTTGGGGGAAAAATAATCATTACTTCTGTTAAAAACTAGCCTATCAAGGGGCTTATTTTATGGATGTGTAATATTAAGGTAGCTCACCTACACACTGAAGGACTGTAAAGTACAATATACAAACTGTGCAATAATTCAGTCTAATCAAAGATATGCTGCTATTGTTTCAATTTTACTTTGACAATATTACCTTCATATTGTTCCTTGTCTTCCTTGTCTCCTGTTCTGGGATGGGTGTGGGTCACTGCTGTCCTACTTTACTTACTAATTGCCACTTGTTAAATTTCTACTGTGATATTTTATTAATTTTTCTCTGTCTATATGTGCAACTGTTTCCTGCATTGAGAACGAAGCATTGTAATTTTGTTCAGCTACATTGCTGTGTAGTTCTGAATGACAATAACGTTTTCTTTGAATTTGATTTTAATTATATCTATATAATGACTACTACTGAGGAAAATACTTTTGGATTTTCAATAGTTATTATGTTATTTCCTTAGAAAGCCTCAGTATATGAATACATCTGTCACCTGCTGATGCTACTGATGGACACTAATTTTACTATTAGTACATCTGTTCTTTCTGCTACCCCATGCATCTTATTTTCTAAAGATTAATAGGCTGTTTTACTATCTGCCTTCTTATCCTACAACTCTGTATACATATGATACTTTTCACTAATGACATGCCTACTGTGATGCCCCAGCACAGGCCCAGTAATCAAGGAACCTCAATCCTCACTACTGGCAACAGTGGGGTCTATATTAGATATTCAAACTTTTAAAAGTTCGAATCACTAAAGAACAAACTTTATTGATCAAACTTTTAAAAGTTGGAATATATATAAAAATTAAAAAAAAATAAAATAAAATAAATAAAAGAAAAACTAAAGGGTGTAAGCAGAGGGGGCTGTGCCCCCCACACCCCCCGCTACTTAAATATACCAACTCCAAGATCGCGCTACAGTGTAGGAATTGGAAAATTCTCCATTTCCGCACTGTAGCACATTGAAGTGCGATCTCGGAATTGGTATATTTATGTAGTGGGGGTGTGGGGGGTGCAGGGGGGCTTGCCACCCCTGCTTAAACCCTTTGCTTTTTCCTTTTCTTTTTTTAAATATTATTTTTAAAGATATTCGAACTTTTAAAAGTTCGATCACTAAAGTTCGTTCTAGTGATTCGAACTTTTAAACATTTGAATATCTAATATAGACCCCAACAGTGGGGGGTGCACACACTGGGAGGATAACAAGTAAAGTATACACACACACACACACACACACACACACACACACACACACACACACGCACGCACACACACACACACACACACACACACACACACACACACACACACACACACACACACACACACACACACGCACACACACACACACACACACACACACACACACACACACACACACACACACACACACACACACACACACACACACTAAAGTGCAATTTCCCTTAACAGCACACAGAGATCACAGTCAGTCAGGGGATGATTTCTCCCTCTTTCTCCAGATCCCCAATAAGACTCCCCACTGGCACAGCTATAGAGTTGAGGCCTTAGCCAGTGCTCCAAGCCAAGTTGTCTAATACTCTTTCTGTCCTGTCAGTGCTTCGTGTCACTGCCCAAGTATCTGACACACACACTCTTGTAGATTTGTTTTACACACACATGCCTGGGAAAGGTTGGCACAAGTTTACTGGCTATGCGCCCTTCTGCCCAGACTATAAGGTAGTTATCACTGCCACTCTTATCAGCTACTTTAAGGCCTTTAACAAAGGCTGTCTAATCTTACTGTGTAATATTACTATTAATCCAAATGGTAGTTTGACCAAGAGCAAGGCTATTAGGAGTGGCTTGCACAATATCACCAAACAGATATATGCATGTACTGTAAGAGCTTACATATCTCTAGAGAGACTAGTCACAAATGAAAGGTTTAAATGTGTTTAATAAGAAATAATAAAAGAACAAGACAATACTAAACATGTATGTACAGTGATATCCGAGTTCAAAATCACAGGAAATATTTAAAACAGCATTGCAGGATAGTCTCAAATAAATACAGAAAACATCTAAGCTATACTTCACTATATTCCTAACTGAATCTAAAAGAAATTACTGTACCCTAGTTAACTTACTTACAACAAGGCAAGACAGATGTGGTGAGTGGATGTTTCTAGTGGATGCTGCCAGGTCAAAAGACAGAATACAAAATGCCCAGTCACTCTCTCAGAGAGTTCTTAAATTAATATCAAATATTACTGCTGGAGTAGCTGGCAGCATGACATCACTTTGTGTCATCTGACCTTAGTTCCCAAGCTAAACCCCCCCTTGTTAGAAACTACCAACATTTAGCATCTCCCTGTGAAAACACATAAACAAGGACCCTTCTTAAATATTTGCAGCTGCTGGAAGACATAAAACAATAAAACACTTACAACACAATGCAGATGGCTTCCTATTTTTAGACATCCTGTCTCCTTAGGTTCATAGGTTCATAGGTGTGTACTAAGCTAATGGCCCTGGAGCCTTTACAAGCCTAGCCCATAAAAATGCCCTGGCATCGTGATGCCCAACGTTAGTTCCCAGTGCCTCTATCAAGTAGAGCCACTGGAGTGATCCCTGAGGTGAACTTTCTATTTCCCATCCACTCATCAAGATTTCTCTTGAAGAGGGCCAGTGAGGTGCTCTACTTGACATGTATGGTAAGTCTATTCCAGAGCATGGGCAGTCTCTGGGTTATGAACCTGTCCCTCCAACATGTTTTGTTGATTGTGGTAATCAGGTTGAGGTCTCTGGAGCATGTGGTGCAGAGGGATTGGGATTTCTTTAGATGTAGCATTTCTAACAGAGCTGGGTCAGACATGGTTTTGTAAGTCAAGCAGAGATCACTCTTAGTAGACGATATGAGACAGAGAATAGCTGGAGTTTTTTTAGTCTGTCCATGTAGGACATGTGTTTAAGGCCTAGGATCTTCTTTGTGAGGTACATTTGTGGCTTTTCCAGCTGTTGCATGTGTCTAGTGATGTACATGTCAAATGGGGCATTATACTCGATGACTGACCTAATGAGGGAAGAGTAGAGAGATGATGACCTCTTTCTTCCTGGATTCCAAATCCTTGGTAATGAGATGTGCCACATAGAAGGATTTTCTGACCACAGGGGCAATGTGGTGGTCGAAGGAGAGGTTGCTCTCAACCTGTGGCCACAGATCTCTTATAACGCCTTCAGTGTTCAGTGGGCTCCCATCGATGTGGTAATTAGTGGGAATTCTGTTTTTCTCAAAGGGGATGACAAAGCATTTTTTTGTGCATTAAGCTTAAGGCCATGGTTTCGACACCAGTCATTGGTCTCACTGAGGCCTTTCTGTAGGATGTCTACATCACTTGGGGTGTTAATAATGGCTCCCAGCTTGCAGTGGTCTGTGAAATTGGTCAGCCAGAGTCCCTCCATGTTGGCCTGGACTTCTGAGAAGTAGATGCCAAACAGGAGAGGACCCAGGACCAAACCCTGTGGACTCCACTCATGACTGGATGGCAGTCTGACTTGGAGTCTGCTACTTTCACATTGTGGGTTCTATCTGTGAGCCAATATGCAACCCACCTAGTGATATAGGGGTTGATGCCTAGTTTGGTGAGTTTATCAATAATTCCTGAGTGGAGAATGGTATCAAAGGCCTTGTCCAGATCAAGGTAGGCTTCATGAACTGTCTTGCCCTCATCCACAGCTCTAGTGACTGACTCAAAGAAGTCAACCAGGTTGAGCAGGCATGATCTACCTTTCACAAAACCAAATTGCGTGGGATCTAGAGTTTGGAGATTCCCTATATCCTTGTTAATTAGGTCCATGATGATGTGCTCCATAGCCTTAGATATCAGACTCGTCAGGCTAATGGGCGATAATTCCCAGGGTCTGTAGTCGCTCCCCTTTTATAGAGAGGGCTGATGGTAGCACTGTGCCATTTGGTAGGGACAAAGCTTGAGGTGAGGCTGTGACTGAACATGGCACACAGATGTGGTGCCAGTTCACTTTGTAGTTCATGTAGAACACATCCAGGGATATTTTCGGGTCCCATGGAAGCTGTATTCTTGGCCTTGGACAATGCAGCTTTAACCTGCGCTGCAGTAATGCTGGGTGCCTGGCATTCCTCCAGTATTGTGATTGGTCCTTTGGGGGGAGGGGAAAAGTTGGCAATGAATCTGACGGCCAGTATGTTGGCAATATCTGTTGGCTCAGTATAGGAGGTACCATTGTGCAGTAACTCAGAGAAAACCTGGGTAGTGCCGTGCAGATTCTTGATATAACTATAGAAGGCTTTGTGGTTGGTTTTAGTGTCTGCCACAATTCTGCTTTCATAACTGGCTTTAGAGGTTTTGATGAGAGATCTCAACTTTTTGTTGAGGCTAATAAGGGAGTTTTTCCATTCTTGGGACTTCACCTTTTTCTATAACAGTTTCTTCCTGCTGTTGTAGAGTTTATTAATGGTAGGGGACCACCAGATTGGCTTTCTTTTTGTGGAGGCGAGAGTCTTGGTTCTGTTGGGTATGGCTAGTTCTATGGATTTATGTACGTGTTCGTACAGTGAATTAGTGTATGATTCGGCAGTCATGCATCTATTTTCCATTGACATGGGTGCAGTGAATAGCAACATGATTCATATGCTGTGTTACAAATGTATTAGAACTGTATGTGATCTTGTATAGATGTGTGCTGAAGAGATATTTTTATACACTATTGTAACTATTTAGATGTATATATTTTTAACAGTGGAAACTGGAACATAGAAGGTTAACTTGCAAAACTTCAAGAAAATAGTTGAAATTAAATTGTTTTATAACTGTGCCATAAAAGTTAGTTTCAATGCAGCAAGACCTCAAGCCAAGACCAGAATAGAAGGTCAAGAGGAGAAGGTCAATACCTGTACCACACCACATGCAACACATAGCCCTCCAGAATCTACCCACCATCACATCTCTCACATAAAATCACAAACCACACACCCACCTTTGCAGAGGGTCTCAATAGAAATCTACCCAAACAGCAGAGACCTCCAAGGCAGAAAGGCACTCAACCACCACAACACAGGACAAACTACAAGACACATAGCTCACCTACACAGTGTGCCTCCCAACCTAAGCTCCTAAGGCAAAACAGCTTGCCAAATACACCAATCATAGGTTACTCGATAGTGAGGTACATTGATGTCCCACTCACTAGGCTGAATAAGGAGAAGTTAACAGACACCTGTCTATCTGGTGCCAGAATCTGACACATAACACAAGCACTCAGGTCACTCCACAACAAGTACAAGTATGACTCTGTCACTGTCCATGTGGATGTGAATGACCTGAGACGCACTTCCCTGGACTACATGAAAAGAGACATGGAGGAGCTGTCCAATTATGTGGCCCAGGCAGGTATGTCCCTAGCCATGAGCAGCATCCTACCATTGCCCAGAATGATACTGCAGTAAAAGCAGAAAATGATTGACTTCAACAATTGGCTAAGTTTGTGGTGTCATTCTAAGGGGATCCAGTATTTCTCTGCTTGGAATGACATGATTGACAGACCTCGATGCTTTGCCAGAGATGGCTGCATGTGTCATCCCTGGGTTTCTGTATATTGGCTAAGGCTCTTGCCATCCCTATAGTGCCTTTTTAGGCGATGTTCCAAAGACCAAATTCCCACAGCACAAGGACCTCTCTATCATGGTAAGGCTTCATCATGTTAACATGGTACAGTCTGTGCCACTGCTTCCTGCCTAGCAGTTCTACCATGTAGCTAACATCACTGACCTTCCTTACCACTTTGAAGGGTCCCTCCCAAGCTGCTGGCAGCTTGTTCTGTATGACAGGAATGAGAACCATAACCTGTTGTCTTACAGCGTATTCTCTAGCTCGAGCATTCCTATCATACCAGACCTTTTTCTACTGTTGGGCTTCTGCCAGGTTCTCCTGGGCCAAGCCCATGAGTTCCCTGAGTCTTGTCATGAGGTTTAGAACATATGCCACAACAGACTCCTTGTGGGATTCACACTCACCCTCTCACTTATCAGGAATCAAATCTACAGGTCTGCAACCCTATCCCCATACAGCAACTCGAAGGGTGAAAACCTGTGGATTTCTGGGGAACCTCTCTCTAAGCAAACAACAGATGGGACAAATATTTGTCCCATTCCCTCTTGAACTGGTCTGCAAATGCCCGTAGCATGGTCTTTAGTGTAGAGTTTAATCTCTCAACAAGCCCATTAGTCTGAGGATGGTAGGGGTGGTCTTTAAGTGCTTCACCCCATAGTACTTCCACAGACAAGCCAGTGGGTCTGACATAAAATTGGTACTTTGGCAATCAGTATTTCTTTTGAGAAGCTTACCCTGCTGAACATCTCTAACAAAGCATTTGCCACTTTTTCTGCCTCAATGGAGGACAGTCTCACTGCTACAAGGTAGCTCCCTCTGTGAAGTAACCACCATACCAGTCCTGGCTTCAAGTCTGCTGTCTGTCTGGATCTTCCCCAGGCTACCAGACCCACATGCCTGCCTCCAAGCCTGACTGCATGTCACTGCATGCACACAAGGTACTGCATTATCAAACACTTTCCTATCAGGACATCTGCAGGGATATTCTTAAAACACCTACTTGCTGCTTCCTTTTCCACCCTCCCAGTCAAGATGAACCCTAACCAAAGGTATTTGGAAGGGGGTCCCTCCTAATGCTCTGACTGGAGTAGACTGCCCATACAGGTAGTGCTCCTCTTTAGCCATTGCAGGCTTCACACTAGTTAGGTCAGAAGCTGTGTATCTCTTAGCAGTGGCCTCTTTCCCATTTACTAAGGATAAAACCTCTTGTGGTAGTTTGGTACCCTTTTTGTCCTGCAACAACTTACTGCTGTCAACTGGCATTCTGTCATTCCCACTTACTGTCTCTCCCACCTTTTGTTTCCCACCTTGCCTCCGTGGACATCTATATGCTGCATGACCCCACTGGTTGCATTTGAAATATTTAACCCTTGGTCTTGGACGTTTACTTGGACTAGTGACTTCCCTGCTGCTGGTGGACTCTGTTGGGGCAGTCAAGGCTGCCCACCATGGGTTCCCATAGACTCATGAGCAGCACTGGGTATTCCTTTCCTGTGCAGTGATGCCCTGCTTGCTTGATATAGGTCTCCCTTTTTCCCCAACTCATCTGCTGTGTTGCATTCTCTGTCTGCTAGCCATATCCTCATGTCCTCAGGCAAAGTGCTAAGGGCTTGTTCCCTCACCAAAAGGTCGGCCTGCCCTTCAAAAGTGGTGACCTGACACCCATTCACCCTCCTGTGAAAATAAGTGTTTAGTTCAGCAATATATTCACACACACTTTCATCTGCCTTGCATCTATACTCACAAAACCTTTTCCAATAAGCTTCAGGTGTTAAATTAAAACACTCTAAAAGACAATTTAACAGTATTATAATTTAAGCAATCAATATCAGACAATTTAGAAATAGCAATTACAGCTTTACCATGGAGTAACGGGGCCAGGAACCATACCCAGAGCCCTTGGGCAACATTATACTGTTTACATACCCTTTCAAACGTATGTATGAAACTATCAAAATGATCCCCCTCTGTAAATTGTGGAAGAAATTTACTAACCTTTGTTGCTTCTGAGGTTTAGTTACTCCCTTCCATATTACCTCCATGACCCTGGCAAAGAGTCAGCATCTGTCTCTCATGTTGCCTCTGCCTCTCATTCTCCTCAGCTTCCAGAGATCACAGTTTCTAATTTTCCTCAGCCTCCAGATCTCTCAGTCTCCCTGCTGCTTCTATTACCAAATGCTTGGCCTCCAGTTCAAGCATCTTTAACTCCAGACAGATTTTTAAGTCCTCTGTGGAAACATTGAACTGTCCATTTTCTGAGAGTTGTACATCTCCAAGGCCAGCCTGGTTGTCCTCCTGATTGCTTGTCTGTGATGCTGCTGTGCCCAAGGCTGCAATCATTTCTGCTTTATTCAAGTTGGCATGCACCAGTCCTTTAGCCTAGCACATCTCAGCCAACTGACCCCTTGTCAACTTGCCATATTCTTTTGCTGACATGCCTGCCTGCTCTCCCTCACTAACTAAGCTAACAAAAAAATAAAACAATTGTGATATGAACTCTGAATGTTCACTGTGTGACTGACTGAGAGTACAAACACCTTCCGTAGTGACCACTGTTTACAGGCTACAAGAATTCAGTATCCACACCACTAAATCCTAATATGTGGATCACCATTATCACCAATTAATATGTGATGCTGCAGCATTAGCCCAGTAATGAAGAAGCCTCAATCCTCACAATTGGTAACAGTGGGGGATGTACACACTGAGAGGATGACAAATACATACACACACACAGTAAGGTGCAATTTCCCTATCACAGTCAGTCTGGGGCTGGTTTCTCCCTCTTTCTCCAGATCCCCAATAAGACTCCCCACTGGCACAGCTATAGAGTTAAGGCCTTAGCCAGGGTTCCAAGCCAAATCCTCTAATGTTCTCTCTGTCCAACCCATGCTTCGTGTCCCTGCCCAAGTAGCTGACACACACACTCTTGAAGATTTGTTTTACACACACAAACACACACACACACCTGGGAAAGGCTGGCACATATTTACTGGCTATGCCCCCTTCTGCCCAGACTATAAGGTAGTTATCACTGCCACCAGAACCCATTATCAGCTACTTTAAGGCCCTTAACAAAGGGTGTCCAATCTTACTGTGTAATGTTACTATTAATCCAAATGATAGTTTGACCAAGAGCAAGGCTATTAGGAATGGCCTGCACAGTCTCACCAAATAGATATGCATGTACTCTAAGAGCTTAAATATCTCTAGAGAGACCAGTCACAATTGAAAGGTTTAAATATAATTAATAATAAATAATAAAAGGATAAGACAATACTTAATATGTATGTACAGTGCTACCAAAGTTCACAATCACAGGAAGTATTTAAAACAGCATTGCAGAACAGTCTCAAACAAATACAGAAAAAAATCTAAGCTATACTTCACTATATTCCTAACTGAATCTAAGAGAAATTACTGTAACCTTGTTAAGTTACTTATAGCAAGGCAAGACAGATGTGGTGAGTGGATGTTTCCAGCGGATGCTGCCAGGTCAAAAGACAAAATACAAAAATGCCCAGTCACTCTCTCAGAGAGTTCTTAAATTAATTTGAAAGATTACTGCTGGCGTGGCAGCATGACATCATTTTGGGTCATCTTACCTTAGTTCCCAAGCTAAACCCCCATTGTTAGAAGCTATCAGCATTTAGCATCTTCTTGTGAAAACACATAAACAAGGACCCTTCTTAAATCTTTGCAGCTGCTGGAAGACATAAAACAATAAAACATTTACAACACAATGCAGAAGGCTCCCTAGTTTTAGTCATCCTGTCTCCTTGCTGCACTGAAACTAACTTTTATGGCAGTTATAAAACAATTTAATTTCAACTATTTTCTTGAAGTTTTGCAAGTTAACCTTCTATGTTCCAGTTTCCACTGTTAAAAATATATACATCAAAACTGTTACAATAGTGCATAAAAATATCTCTTCAGCACACGTCTATACAATATGACATACAGTTCTAATAATTTTGCAAAACATATGAATCATGTTGCTATTCACAAATGACACACAACTACTTACAAAATTCCAGGCAGCTGTTCTGGGAGTATCTCCCTCTGTCACATTTCTATACAAATCATATTAATATTCACAATGACATAGAATTATTTACAAAATTCTAGATAGCTAGGCTGACAATATTTCCTTTTGTGACACCTACCATTATTTAATTTACTTGTATTGTTCTGGTTCTTTTTCATATTTATCTTGTTAAAGTTTTATATTAGATGCAGAATTTGATACTGCAGAAATGCTACAAATATGCTAGTGATTTCTGTCTGTTGTGATGCAGATGTTTAACTGACTGTGTTATTGCTTTTTGGTGTTTGCCATGGGTGAAAATTGTCACTGGGTCAGTTTACCTGGTTAACAAATGTAAATAATTAAAACTAAACATATTACATTAAATTATGTTAATTCAAGTTAAGTAATACCTAAAATGACAAAGCAAAAGGCTGCAGGACATGAAATGGTAACAGTGCAACCCACATAAAGGAACACTGCAGTGGTTCTATATGCAGTAGAATCCACATTAAAGCTGAGACCACAAATAAGTTTGGTTGTATCCTGTGTGTAAAATTTTGATATGTATTACTTTTCTGTTTTGTTAAGAGGAACTTTTCTCCTCAGGTCTCCGCTGAAAATGGACATGTATCCAGTCGGACTATCCCGGTCAACAAATGTAAAATAAATAAAATAAGTCAGGCAAGTGGAATAAACAACATATCTGTAATTAATATGCAGTAGTATCTGTGGATTACAGACTCTGCATTGCTTTTATGGGATTTTATTTTATTCATTTTTGTAGGTGGTCAGGCCTGCAGAAAAGGTAAAATATGTCCAATGCAATGACATATATCCTAAGTGCCCTGTACATAGTTAGGAGTGTTATTCACATTGTCGCATCTCTGGGTATGGATGTCATATAGCATTATAACATCTTTATGTATGCCACATGCCATAATCTGGACATTTCATACACTCACCATCTCTATGTTATGAAAGCAAACCTCACCAGAAAACATGCATAACAAAAGGTTTTGTAAATTCAATAATGCAACCAGCAATTCTGTTTTTACAAGAATCAGTTTCACAAGTGCTGCTTTGTGGATACTTGTGTGGGAAGAGAGACAACTCTTCACTTCAAGGTATTGTTGGTATGCCACTATGTCTGCCTGAGCAGTACAGAGTCTGGCATATAAAACAGCTGCTATGATATAGGTTCTCAGTGCACTGCCAGCAATATTCAGTCATGTGTTTTTCTGCCTTAAAAGTAATTTATTTTAAAACATGTTATCATACCCACCTCTGAATATTTCACTCAGTAAAAAGCTAATTCTGCTACAGCTGGTTTACCCAAATGTAACAGTGCAAATACTTGTCACAAACGTCTTTTGGCTTACATGCCCTGGCAAAGCAGAAATCCCTTGCAGTGTTTGTAAGTCAATACTGGAGAAAGAAAAAACGAATGGATGGGTATGCTACTCTAGCAAAAGATTTAGCCAGCTCCAGGTCTTCTTCCAATAGCATCATAGTTTGCTTGCATGTTTTATTTTTTTATTTATTTAGTTATTTTACATTTATTTACTAGATTTGTCTGACTGGGCCAGTGACCCATTTTCAGCGGAGGCCCAGAGAGAAAAGCTCCAAACAGAGAAATTTACAAAAAAATTACAAAAGTTACAAGAGGAGATAGTCTTAACAATAATATAACAGGCTAATACTAGACAATAATAGAAAAAAGAAAAGAACATGTTCTTAATTGAAATGGTCATTATTTAGGGTAATATGTTCTTACAGATGCATAATAAAGTAGCATATTACTGTGGAAGAACAATGTTTCATAATGTTTCACATGCTGTGCCCAGATAGGAATAATGTAAGAACCACTGCAGCTGTTTGCAGTGATTTGCCATGTGCATATACTGAAATGCTTGTTCAGGACATAATAATTTTTGGAGCAACCCTAGCTCAGGGTATGTAAATACAATTTAGTGTTGGTGTAGCGAGATGCTAAGCAGCTCAGCTATAACTAAACTCTAGAGGTCAGATTCCAATAGACTTGCTCTTTTTTAATTTCTCCAAATATTTTGGGTTTCAAATACCATGATGGGAATGGACCCCATTCCTAAGTCAAAGTATGATTAAAGTTCATGCAATTAGTGCTGTTTCGATCTTTGATTCAGCCAAAAAGTGCTCTTTGTAGCACCTGCAATGTGCCCAGTAATGACTCCTTCTGAAATTCATACAGTGTTACATGGATTGGTAACATATCTAGATACAATTGTAGACTTTTTTTATAAGAGCCATTGCTCCTACTACTATTGGAACTGTCTGGGCATCTTTCTTCCACATTGCTCTCATTTCTGCCTGCAGGTCCTGATATTGTATGACTTTGTGTCTCTCTGTACGCAAGACGCTGTAGTCGCTGGGTATAGCAATTTCAATGATCAATGCTACTTTTGTCTTCTTTTTGTGGATCACTATATATGGTTTTCTAGCATCTGTCTTTTGAACTGTTGGTAATAGGTGATCCCATGTGATATGAGCTTCATCATTTTCAATGATGCTTTGTGGTTCATGTTTTCAGTGTTTTTGCAGACACTTCAATACCATATTCTTTGCACAATCCTCAGTGCAACAGTCTTGCCACATTATTATGCCTTTCAGTATACAGTTCTTCTGCCATTAGTATGTCACAACCAGCAATGATGTGTAAGACTGTTTCCAATTCAGTTTTAAAAAACCTACATTTGTCTGTTTCTCCCACATGTTCAATGGACTTTGTAAACCAGCGGGTATGTAGCCCACTATGCAGTCACAAAGAAATTCCGACTCCAACACAGGAATCCACAGGATGAATAATGAGTGTCAACCACAGTGTTCAAGTAGGACGGCAATAAGGCACAAACCAAGAACCCGTTGCAAGTGTAGGCAAAAACCAAAGCACACTGTGAGTAAAATAAATAGGTAAAATAGATGATTTATTCCACCACACAACAGCAGCAAAAAAACAGCAGCAAAAAACACTTGGTCCAAGTGTTTTTTGCTGCTGTTTTTTTGCTGCTGTTGTGTGGTGGAATAAATCATCTATTTTACCTATTTATTTTACTCGCAGTGTGCTTTTTTCTACACTTGCAACGGATTCTTGGTTTGTGCCTTATTGCCGTCCTACTTGAACACTGTGGTTGACATTCATTATTCATCATGTAGCCCACTATCTTGGGGTGCCAATATTAACCTTTCATCTCTTGGTTTAAATTTGCCTCTCCTTAACCATTCCTGCATTTGTTCCTGATAAACATGAGGTTCTTCCAGAGGTTTTGCATATTTGCAACTATATTTATGCTTTTTCCACATTTCTTGCCTTCTCATCTGGTCCTTCACCTTATAGTCTTTCTTTTGTTTTGTTTTTTTTTGGCACATTCAGTTTCTGCCTGATTTTTATCTACTTCTGGTTTGATTTCCATTCCTGCTTGATGCCAATATGCTTCTTCTAGATAAAGCAGAAAAGTCATCTTAGATTTATTCTCCTCATGGTCCAAGTGTTTTTTGCTGCTGTTTTTTTGCTGCTGTTGTGTGGTGGAATAAATCATCTATTTTACCTATTTATTTTACTCACAGTGTGCTTTGGTTTTTGCCTACACTTGCAACGGATTCTTGGTTTGTGCCTTATTGCCGTCCTACTTGAACACTGTGGTTGACATTCATTATTCATCATGTAGCCCACTATCTTGGGGTGCCAATATTAACCTTTCATCTCTTGGTTTAAATTTGCCTCTCCTTAACCATTCCTGCATTTGTTCCTGATAAACATGAGGTTCTTCCAGAGGTTTTGCATATTTGCAACTATATTTATGCTTTTTCCACATTTCTTGCCTTCTCATCTGGTCCTTCACCTTATAGTCTTTCTTTTGTTTTGTTTTTTTTGGCACATTCAGTTTCTGCCTGATTTTTATCTACTTCTGGTTTGATTTCCATTCCTGCTTGATGCCAATATGCTTCTTCTAGATAAAGCAGAAAAGTCATCTTAGATTTATTCTCCTCATGTTTCAAAAGTTTCACTATGCTTGGATCTTGTGAGGTCGGCAAATATGTGTGGAGTCCCACGATTGCAGATCTATACATATAATCAGTTTCAAGGAGCCCCATCCTTCCTTCAGAACAGGGAATATATAATATTGGTATACACTGATTTTTATAAATCATTTGGTGAGCATGAACCATCCTTCTTGTTTTCCTATCTAATCTATCCAACACATTTTGGGGCCAATAGATCACTTCAAAACTTAAGTTAGGACAGGAAGAACAAATTGGTTTATAGCTTGGATTTTGTTCCTAGATGTCAATGCTGTTTTCAGGATTAATTTAAGTCTTCTGAAGTATTCCTTACTAAGTTTTATTCACATTTGTTCATGTTTTATTGTTGATCTTTCATCAATTCCCAAATATTTATATACTCCCTCTTGCTCAAGTTCTTTTATATCACATTCTTGTCCTAAACTGGTGTTTTCCTGGTGCTGCAGTTTTCCTGCTTTAAAGGTTGCTTTTGCACACTTATCAAGACCAAATGACATTCTTATATCATCTGAAAAAGTTTTGACAACCTGCAGCTGTGCTTTCAGTTCGTCATCTGATGAGCTGTACAGTTTTAAATCATTGACAAAGAGAAGATGAGTGATCTTTACACTTTGTTTTCTCGGAGCCAAATTATAGCCATGGCCTAAGCTGTTAAGTGAACAGCTTAATGGATTAGTGGCAAGACAGAATAGCAGTGGTGACAGAGAGTCACCCTGGAATATCCCCATTTGAATTTTTATCCCTGGGATAATACTATGTGCTTTATCATGGCTTAATTGCAAAGTGGGATGTCACTATTTCATGGTCACTGCAATGTAGTCGATCAGTATAGCGTGTATCTTATACATTTTTAAGTACTCTATTATCCATGAATGTGGGATACTATCAAATGCTTTTTTATAGTCAATCCATGCCATACTTAAATTCTTCCCCTTTTTGCAGTTCTCCAGTATGACTTTATTTAACAAGAAATTATCCTTTGTTCATATGACTTTCTTTTATTGCCCTTTTGTTCAACTGACATAATTGAATTTTCTTCTAAATGACTATAAACTCTGTCTGCATCAATTCCAGTGCATAGTTTATACGTCATCGGAAAACAAGTTATTGGTCTATAATTTTTAGGGTAGCTTGCAGATTCACTCTTAACTAGGAGCATTGTTTTGCCTGTTGTTAGCCAGGTTGGTGCCTGTTTGGGGTGCACATATAAATAGTTCTTACTCATGGCTAAATCTTAGTGCAAAGATGTTAATACTTTTAATCAAAAGTTAGGTACTGCGGGGGGGGGGGGGTGGCCACAATGAGCACAGAGTAGCAGCTTTTCTTATCAGCTTTGCCTCTACAGAACTTTATTGACAGGAAATATTGATAAAAACTTCCCTAATAATAGTATTTTTTATTTTTATTAACTCTTTAAAATATATATTAGGGTAGTATATAAAAAGTTTTAAGTAGATTTTAATTTTTCCTGTCAAAATTACACTTGGAAGTACTACAGCAAAAGAACAGGATGAGCTTCACTAAATCTTCTCATCAAGAGACAATTATCAAAAAAGAACTACAGTCATTACTAACTACTATTCAAGAGCTAAATATTAAAATAGACAAAATTGATATAAAAATTGACAATTTCAAAGAAAAATGTACTCACCAAATGGACATTCTACATAAAGAGTTATTGCAACAAATGAAACAGATTTCTGGAATGGAAACTGCATTAAGTGATATGGACAACAGAGTTAAGGAAAGTGAACATAATGTTGAATTCCTGTTAAAACAAAATTCTCTTCTTCAGACAAAGATTGATGACCTTGAGAATAGGTCCCGTAGGAATAATGTGAGAATTTTTGGCTTACCGGATAACATAGAGGGAAATAATATGGAGAAATGTTTATCTTCCTGGTTGCCTGAAGTCCTAGAACTCATGGAGGCTCTTTCATATGGTATTGAAAGAGCCCATAGATCAATGGTAACATCTAAAAACACCAAGAGTAATTCCACTAAATCTGTTATTGTAAAGTTCCTGTCAGCCCAGTATAAGGAAATGGTATTAAAGACTGCGTGGGCAAAATCCCCAATCAAACTGAAGGACAATATTATACGCTTCAATAATGACTATTCTTCTTCAGTACTATCAAAAAGGAAAATCTTCTTGCCTTTAGTCAGAGAACTAAAAAAGAATAAAATAAAAACCCATTTACTTTTTCCTGCAAGAATGAAAATATTCTATCAAGATGGTTTCAAAATTTTTGAAGATCTAGACACTGCAATTACATATATAAAAAACAATAACATTCTGGATAAAGTAGATGAAATGGAGTGGGAAAGTCCTAGTCTTAAAAGAAATGCTGAGAACAACACTTGGAAAACATTTGACCCTAAGAAAAAAATCAAAAGATGAATCATAACAATTTACATATTTGTACTTGATTCACTCAGTTGGGGAAATGAAAATGGACATCCAGGTGAGCTTTTGGTATTATATTTAATATAATGTAGTTTAGTTAACTATATAGTAGTTCTTTTTGATTTGTTGAATAGTCGTTTGTTGGGATTTTTTTTTGTACTGTGTGATTAAGATCAAATATGTTACTATTTATTAGTTTGAATTCCACGGATGCAATGAACCTTCTAACATAGATATCTACACTTCTGGATATTTTGTTATGGTGCATATCATTAGGAAGCGCATTTGTGTATTTTGATTTTGGCTTTTACAGTGGTTGAAAACTTTTCTTTACTTAGAATTGCTATATTTGTTTTCTAGACGATTTATGGTTATTTGTTAGGTATGGGAAACTTGTGTGATAACCCGATATTTAGTTATAGACTTGCTGTACTTGCGATTATACATCTGACCCGGGATGCGAGTAAAAATGTGGCTGGAATAATGGTATAGGAATGTTGTCGTTTCTGAGATGTTGATACATTTATTTGAAGGTTCTGGTTTGATGCTGTTGCACTCTAGTGATTTTTGTAGTGTTGTTTGTACTAAGTTGAATGTTTTAGTGCCTGTGTACTTTTGTCAGAGATTAACCGGATAATTTGATTGGTGGTATAGTGAAGCTTTGTTTGGTAGTTGTCATTGCTTTGTGTTGTGTATGCAAAACTTTCCTGCCTTTCTCAGTACAGAAAGAGTCTCGAGACATTGCCATACATGCAGTTAATTAATTTTTTACTTACTGTTTCCCGCCGGAACTTTGAACGGTTTAACTTCATGATGGGCTCGAGACTTTGGTATCCATCGCGGCTGAAAAGCTTGGAGCTTTCTTGAAACATCATCACGAAGGCGTCGGAAGTAACTAATCTTCTGAACCTCAGCGGGAAGATAATGATCCAAATATGATACCATATACAGCATATGGAAAGAGGATACAAGTAGATTACTACCTTCTTCTAATTGTAAGACATTCTATACAAACTTTTTTAGATAAATCGGGGTTATATTATGCACTTAGTCTAAATACATGTTTCTGAACATCATAGATGTTCATTAACCTTGTGTATTTATATATGTCTAGTAATCTCATAGAATATCTGCTCTATGTATGACAAGGTTGCCTCTAATTTGATGAGAAGTGCTTGATATGATTCATACATATCTGGAAGATTTAATAACACAGCAAGTTGTTCAAATATTTGTGGTGCATGTATATTTTTATAACTAATGACTTGCTGAGAAACTATTCATGAAGGATTAAGCAAAATGCTAAATGTATAGATGTATATAACAGGATATCTCAGATGTTTTTATAAATGCAGCTAATGCATTACATCCATGTGGACATTAAATATATAGCATTTGTGTAATAGGCTGATAGAGATATACCTCACAGGCAGCATTAATATTGCAAGGACAAGTGCATTAAATATACAGCATATGTGTGTTAGGATGTCATAGTTATTTCATATGTTCAGCTGGTATATTACATACACTTGGTTATTATATGTACAGCATAAGTGTATTTGGGTGCCAAAGGTATTGTTGATGACTCCCTATGGAAATGTCATGGACCAAATAAAAGCAAGACAAAAACTCCAGGAAAAGGGTAAATATCTACTATAGGGAAATAGATCTGTTTCCCATTAGAAATTGTAAACTTTTCATTTTTTGTTTTGTTAACGAAGCTGGATTTTTATAAGTGTTTATTTAATTGTGCCATCACAGAATTCAGCCTCTAGTCATAAATGATGGGGAAAAAAGTGTCCCACATAGAACATACTCAGCTTAAACAGCATTTCAAACTCCAAGGATAGAACAAGCTATAATTAAATAACAAAAAGCTCATTGTATTTAAATAAGGCCTTTACATAATTCACAGGGGCTATCTAAGCACCTTGCTTCCTTGAACTAACATGACCATTCACTAGCTCTCAGTTATTGTGACTGACCTTTTGGGGTAGCTCCAATCAATACAATGAGTGGAAAATCAGACTTTTAAGGTTTATGAGTCACCCTTCTATGAGAAACTGCACTGGGGTGTTTGGCCATGGGAAAACTAGCAGGACGGTGCTGGTTATACTTTCTTGATGTGCAATCACTATACTTGGCTTCTGACAGAGAAATGCAGTGTTCATTTCTTTCAGGGCAATCAGTATGCCAGTTGATAGTAAAATCACATTTATTAGCAACATGTTTATCAGCTGCCAATGTTAGTGGTTAATGAAGGCCCCTAGGTGATTCACTTACAGCTCTGTTTCATTTAGCAGACCACCTATGGCAGTACTATATATCACACTTCAGCCTTTACTAGCCATATTTCTGTAATAAAAGACTGCCATAGTTTCTTTTTAAGGTTCTTGCCAAAATGTGATTACCTAAAAACAGAATAGTGAACTAATAGCTTATAGCAGTTCTCAATAACTTACTAACATATGTAAGGAAATTTTGTACATTATTCTTAAGATGTAGCAGTCATTAATTTACTAATTGATACATCATTATATCTATATATTTTGCTCACACAAAAAATAATTATTTGATGTCATGTTAAACAAATGGAACAAAACTCCTATTCATCAAAATGGGTATATCTAACATTTTAAATAAGCTGTTATCTGTAATCACATAAATGTTATTAGGTCATATAATTTATAGAAGATTTTGTTATTATATAGGTAGATACACAGTGGAGTTCCTATGCAATAACTTCACTGTTGGTTTTCTTTTGTTTTTTGCTCAAATTTGATCAACTTTAGTAGTTCTTAGAATATGTTTTTTTATAATAATTGATCTGCAATATGATTTTATGACATTGATTAGAAGCCTTATTCTTATAGTTATGACTATAAACATTTAGGCAGGTGCTGATTGGATGCTGCTTTTGATAGGAGTTCGATTTGAGTGACAGATGTCATTTGAGTTAGGAGTTTTATACTCCAGAGGGGTTTGGGTTGATTATTATGTTTCAAGTTTTTGTTATAAATATTTTCTAATAACTTTTCAGACGTTCATTTCTTATGTAGTAGAAAACAACTTTAATCTTAAGAATTTGATAATTTTACACTATGTTTGTTCTAATGATCATAATAGTATTCCTATAGGATATATTCTTGTGTATTTCTCAGATCAGTACGTTTATATTTACATCATTTGATTTTCAATGACTACACTAAAAGGTATATCAGTCAACATTAATAGTTTAAATAATCCTAATAAAAGGAGAAGTTTAATTAAATATCTTAAGTTACATAAATCCCAGTTAGTATTTTTGCAAGAAAACCCACTTATTAACAGATGATATATTCAGGCTTGACTCTAAAACATATAAGATTTTAGTAAGTTCCGAACATACAAAGAAAAAGAGAGGAGTAGCTATCCTATGGAACAACATAATGCCTTTTCCTAAAATAATAGATATATATAAGGATAATAAAGGAATGTTTTGTGCAGTCACCATAGAGCTAAACAGTAACATTTTCACATTGATCAACATATATTGGATCCCAGGGATAGGGACAAACCCAGTGAAACAGCATCTAGATCAAATTGTACTATTCTCTAAAGGGAACATTGTTTTGGCAGAAGATTTCAATTGTATTCTAGATTACAAAGACTCCAGTACTAATGGGAAGAGAAGAATATCTACATTATCTAAATTATTAAAAGACTTTTCAGATACTTATTTTTGAAAGACATTAATTACTTTGCAGATACTACTTCTTTGTTTTACACCTTTTTTTCCCATAGACATAACTCATACTCGAGGATAAAGTTTTTATCTCTAATAATTTAACAGATTCCTTAAACAAATCAGTAGTGATTTCATGTCCTCTATCAGATTATAATTCCATAATTTTTGAATTGGTAGTCAATCCAATTTTTAATATCCATATAAAAAGGATCCCAGCTTATATTACAAGATTAAAAGATTTTAATGATTTAATTTCTACAAAAGTACAGAATTTTTTAGAACTTAACAATACGAATGATATATCAGAAATTTACATATGGGATGCCCTAAAAGCTTATCTATATGGTAGGATAATTAATTGGTACAACAAAAAAAACAAAGAAAGCTTAGGATAAAGAGCTGCAGAATATGCAATGTAAATTAGACACTTTGAAACTTAGCAATATGGGTGATAAAGATATATCAGATAAAAGGAAAGAAACAAATAGGTTAAATAATAAATAATTAGAAATATTAAAACATAAAACTATGATCAATATAGAAAAATTCAAGTTTATTAATTTCTCTTCTAACCCTAAATCCTTAAAAATTCTTGTTAATAACACAAAAAGATTAAATAAATTTAATCATATTAATGAAATATTCTCCCCTAAAAAGGGAAAAATGGTATCGGAACTTCATAATATATTAGCTGAATTTAGAGAATTTTTTATAAACATTAACCAAACATCTATTGCAATTAACTCTAAAGAGGAAATAAAAACATTTATTAATAAATACACTAAAATAAGACTTTCAGAGGAACAAGGGCTATATATTGATAAACAAATATCTTTCAAAGAACTCCAAACTCACATTACCAAAACACATCACCAGGTAATGACGGCATCATTCCTGAAATTTACAAATTACTACCTATAAATGCTCTAAAACTGCTTTACAAAGTATTTAACCATGTTCAGGACAAAAAGATAATCCCACCTTCTTGGAAATACACTTTTATTTCTTCTATATTAAAAACTAATAAAGACCCCTCTAAGTGTTCCTCCTATAGACCCATCTCCCTATTAAGCACTGATTATAAAATATTTATGTCCATTTATGCAGAAAGGCTTAAGACACTTTTACCCAATTTAGTTGATAGTGATCAAATGGGGTTTATAGTAAATAGAACTTCATATGATAACATTAAAAAAATATTAACTTTAATAGAGTCGGTGAAAAATCTTAAAAAAAAATTAACCCTAGTTAGTCTATATATAAATTGTGCCTTTGACTCAGTTGCATGGGAATATTTGTTCACTCTATTAAAGGAATTAAATTTCTCCAATAATTTTATCAATCTTATTACTCAGCTATATATTGGTAGCCAAGCTTATGTTAACATTGGTACTAGTATATCTCAAAATATACCAATAATAATAAAAGGTACTAAGCAAGGGTGTCCTTTATCTCCTCTTTTATTTTCATTAGTTATGGAACCATGGGCAAATTTAATAAGACATGATACAGATATTGAAGGATACAAATTAAGCCCCACTGTGTCATCTACAATACAAATATTTGCAGATGACATATTGATCACTCTTGGGAGTAGTAGTGAATCTATACAGAAACTTTTTGAAATCATGGAATATTTTCAAAAAAAACTCCAGCCTTACTTTTAATAATAATAAAACACACATTCTTTTAACAGATTAAAAAAATACAATATACCTGATGAATATAATGAGTATATAGTTCAATCTCAACAAATAGTATATTTAGGAATAATTATTACTAACAATATTAAGGATACCATTCAAATAAATTACAATAAAAGTCTATTAAGTATATAAATAAATGGAACAAATTACCTTTTTCTATGGATGATAAACTTTTAATAATAAAGGTGATATTCTCCCCAAAATCTTATATATAATTAAATCTTTATCTATACCTCCTTCTTACCAAGTAATTATAAAATTTAATTCAATGATTCAGAAATTTTTGTGGTTACCAAATAAGCCAATGATTGCATTAACATACCATATGAATAATTGGAATAATGGTGGTATAGCCATACCAAATTTAGAAATGTATTCAATTTCATGAATATTTAATACAATCTGTCATCTCATTGATGTGGAATACACTGCTAAGTGGAAAGAGTTTATAGAGATATTGTCACAAAATACAAAAGATATGAACAATTCCTATAAGCTAAATATAACCAGTAATCCCTGTATTTGGAGGTTAAAAGATTATATTTCTGAATTTTCTTCTCTTAATTTTAACTCTAAGTATATAATTTTTCTCTTAAAATCATTTAAAATTATATATTTAAATATAATTTCTATAAGGATTGACTTTTTTTACTCTTCCCTATAGCCTACACACACAGAACCATTTTCTCTTCAGATTATACAAAAATGTTTATATTTCAGCAAAAACACTTAATATTGTGGCACCAAATTATGATAAATAATGATTTAAAATCCAATAGTTCACTCTTGGAAGAGTATAAACTTGATACATTTTTATGGTTAGAACTTCAAGAACCAGGAAATATGTATTAAATAAACTAGATTCTATGTCTTCTACAACTAAACTAGATTCTATGTCTCCTACAACTAGGAAAACAATTCCTAAACTAATACAGTATATGCTTTTATCAGTTTTGCATAAATCTCCTGCTAAAAACAAGTTATCAAACATTTATAGGGCAATTAAAAGTGATTTAGACACACAATCAGATAATTATTGGAAATATTTTTCTTTAATTAATAGTAATCCCCCTCTGAGAAAGACAAATTGAATATTTTACAATTAGCAAGTATGACTACTTCTTCTTTAAAGTGGAAATTATTCACATGAAGATTTTTATATAGATCATTCATCACCCCTTATAATATAAGTATATTTTCTAAAAAGAATATAGCATGTAGGAGATATAATGATGAATTTAATGCAGGCTGGTCTCATATGTTTTATAATTGCATATATTTAAGAAACTTTTGGGAAGATGTCAATAATTTGTTGCAAACAATTTTTACTGATAAATTCTTTATATCAAAATCACTTGTTTTATTTAATACTCGTGTTCCAGATTGTATAAAGGAGAATAAGTACCCACTGGTTTGGTCTATACTATCTATAGCTAGAAAAACAATCACTAAGAACTGGAAATCTAATACAGCACCCACATTTCTGGAATTTAAAAATATACTCCTTGAAATGTGTAGTTTGGAAATGTTGACTATTAAATCTAGATCATCTAGTAATACTGCATTATATAATTCATGGAATATCATTTATGAACTTCTAGGAAAATAGTTTATTAATTTATGTAAACAGATGATTTTTATTAATCCTACAGTAGCATTAAGATGTTTTTTTGCATGATGAATGTCTTTGTACATAGTTTAGTTACTTTGGTTTATATATTAGAAGTTTTTTTAATTTTTTATTTTTAACTTTAAAGAAAAAAATTGTTACAATTTCATGGAAATATTTGTTCATTTTAATAATCATTTAATAAAATTCTTTAAAAAAAACTACGAGTGACAGAGAAAAAAAAAGTTAGGTACTGCATCTGGGCCTGGGGGTTTCCAGTTAGAGGCTTTTCTTAACTTTGTTTCAATCTCTCTGGCTGTTATTTCATCCCATTTCATATCATGCATCTATAAACTTCTTATTCTTTCCTTTACTTCTATCCATTTAGCATTGTTGTTATGTTTCACAGGATCTTCATTGATGCTTCTCCAAAATGTATCTATTTCCTCTTATTTTGGTGGTCTTTCAATTCCTTTTACTTTGTTTCCCAATTTATTTATTTATTTATCTATTCCCAGTTTGATTACAGGGGAAGTCCACTGGGCCCAAATGACCCGTTTTCAGTGATGGCCCAGGGAGAGAAGCTCCAAGATATAAAATACAGTAAAGATAAAAAAGATACAAAAGTATAAAAGATACAGTATATATAACAGTTTACAAATATGTACATTCAATGTCACATATAATCAACACAATTCATTGTAGTTGGTCTTAAGGGTTATACTACACAGATTAATTTGGGCAAACACTCTTATGTTGTAAATGTGGAAACACTTTACATACACACATTTAAAGTAAATGTGGAAACACTTTACATGCACTCATTTAAAGAACTACAACTAGCTTCTCTCAATAGCAAAGTCTCAACATCTGACATGTCTTAGTGGTAAATAACTTTGGCTATAGTGTGCAGTGTCCTGGGTTTGAGACTTGCAAGGGCTGATTATTTGCTATGATGGCTTAGTGGTTAACTACTGTGACTGTAGTATACAGGATCTTGGGTTTGAGCCTTGCAGAGGATATTTTTTTTTACTTCTCTGATGGTGTAGTGGTACATTGCTCTGTCTATGTTGTACAGGGTCCTGGGTTCAAGACTGGGCAAGGCTGATAACCACCCCAGGCTTCTCACTCTGTTCCATATAGTACCCTGGCATCCTACCCTGAAAGATCCGCCTAAGAATCTTGAAAGAACTACCAAGGGGACCCAGTAGTGCCTCATGCAACTATTCTGCCACTCCTCAAGAACTCTCTATAAAACTTATTTAGGTCATCAATAAATTGCTTATTTTGTACTTTTCCTTTATATTTATGTGTATCTTCTAAGCTTTTCTACCTGTGCTGAAATTTTTAGTATGTTATTTGCGATAGTGCATGATAGATCTTGGTCTATTCTAATACTGCGCATTGCATTTATCACATCTATCTTTCTTAGTATTTTTTCTATCTGTTCCCTCTTCTATAGTCTTCTAGCTATGACACCATGTCTTAATTGCTTTATAGTTTTTTCTGTTCAAAACTTCTTCTGTCTGGTGTAAGATCTATCTATAAAGCAGACTTACACTGGGAACCAGATTCCAGAAGCCTTGCTGTCAGTATTAAATGACGTAATCCGGCTATAAACCTTGTCCACTTAATTATGTGATGTCAGGAAATTATGTTTCCTTTTCTTGTACATGTGTATTAACAGACTGTCTGCTTCTATGTACTGGAATAGGTAATACTTAATCTGAAGGGTTGTGAATCCAGAAAGATGTACATCTGAAAATAATAAATAACCCTTCATAAAAAGACATAGCTAAGTTACAGAATACATGGAGAGAGGTATAAATATCATGCTTAATTGAGCTGTATGTGAACCTTTTACTTTGAACTCTTTAAAACTTAATCTAGAGGATTATGAGTTTATCATCATTGTGTCACCTTGTTTATTTATTTTTGTGTGCAAACAATAGGAGAGGTGGAATGTCAGTGATAAGCAGATGTATCAGGACGTTTCAGTATAGTTAGTCAGCAGTATGGGGGTTACATGTGTACCATGCATGATTTGAGAGGCTCCACAAAAAATATTGTACCTTCTCTTAAGTGGTGAGACTTTGGAGGGTTTTCCAGCTCTTTGCGGTTAAATCTGTCAGGCAGACTTTCTTAGCTTTTGCTTTGGAAGCCCATAGGTCCAGCATGTCCATTGTTGGAGTCAGAGCAGTGGATTTAGGTAGTATGTAAGGTAAAGGAAATTTAAATACCAGGTGAAGATGGTACATAACTTTTAAATGACAGGCTAATCCAAGTATTCAGTTTCAGTGGCCCATATAGTGTTTGAAGTGATTTGGAAGGGTTCAGTAGAGATTTTACTCATTTTCATGAAGTGACCTGCCTGAAGTCTCATCAATGATTTTCCTGGTGTATGTGACATTAACAAAAATACAGTAGCTCTCTGCAAAAAAAAAAAAAAAAAAAAAAAAAATCACTACCGAGCAAAAATTATTTTGGCTGTTTGTCTGCAGTAGTCTGAGTTCTGTGTTTGAATACACATCATTCTTCTCTTTAAAAGGAATGTTTTGTCAAGTTCATTTCCAAATAAATCTAGATGAAAATTTAAGCAAGCCTATTTATGTAAACTGGATACCCACAACAAGACAGAGGAGAGGAATAAGAGTGTATATTGGTTAGCATGAGTAAATGAGACCTGTTAATCTTCTAGATATTTGGCCTCTCCATTCATGTATCATTGAAAAAAGCACTACTTTTTCAACATTTAATCCTGGCTACTTCTTGGGGATATGCTACTTTAAAAGTGCACCATTATACTATTCGGAAGGTGGCATCTAGTACAGAGATAGAGGAGTGAGCCTTAGTGGTAATGGCAAGGGATGTGCAATTCATTTTGGGGACTGATTCAGAGACATATAACATCATGGCACAAAATGGCTAAACTTATCCCTTTGTAAACAGAGATTTATGATGTACATGATGGTAACTATGCTAGGAACTGTAGCAGCAGCACATGAAGTCAGCTGCTGACAGAGACAGTACTTGCAATATTGTGTCTCATGGCCATCAGTGTTAATGGAGGAGGTACAGACAATGCCTAACTTAACATCAGCAGGCAGATAAACAGAGTGCAGCATTTCCAAGTGGGTGGGGACACTGCAAGTGACTCTGTTGAATTGTATCACCCACAAGCAGAAATGAGGGATACGGGTGGTATTCTTAGTCCTGTAGGCACAAAAGTAGATGCAGCTTTTTCCATCTTAGTTAGAAAGACTTTCCAGTGACTTACAGAGGACATATTAGGAGTACTGTCAGCCTCTGAAAGTGTAATCCTTTCCTCAACATTATGCTACAACATGTGTAGCAGGATATCTGGTTCCCTAGACATCGCAGGAGACAGCCAACACCATTCAAGCTTTCTATGACAAATTTAATTTCCCTTATGTCCTGGTCAGCATAGACTGCATTCATAGTGCTCTCAAGGCCTCTCTTGATCAGATGGACAGAGATATATAAACTGGAAGAATGTCTCCTCCCTGCATGGTCAGATGGTCTGTAGTGCCAGGGCCTTATTTGTGGTGTGGTTGTGCCCTACTCAGACAATGCATATGATTCACATACAGCACAAACTCCAACTTTATCAGTGGTTCCTACCAGAGAACTTCTTATAGGGTTACCTGTTGAGTAGGTTCAAATGATTGGCAGTTAGACAGACCTGTACACATATGTACCATGCATACTGGGAGCAATCCACATACATGTTGTGTATTATTTGCTGCAGGCAATGCTGGCTACATATTACAGTCCCAATTGATGACCATGATATACAACCTTAGGAACATGGAGGAAATGCCCCATAACACAGCCCATGCTAAAACTTGAAACACAGTGGAGTGAGCATTCGGATGTTGGAAAAGATGCTTTTGATGTTTAGACACCTCTGCATAGGCACTGCAATATACTCCAGGCCATATGCAGTCAGATATTTGCTGTGTGTGCCATGATCCACAACATGGTATTGCATAAACAAATGGAACATCAGGAGAATATCATGGCAGGGCCTGCTATACAAGTCTTAACAGCATCAGCAACAACAGCAGAAGGGTGAGATGGAGAGTCAGGGAAGATACATGCAAAAGCATAGCTGCAACTGTGACATAGGTAGGTACAATCCATTGCAGCATTAGCAAAGAGGTGACATCTTGTTTGTAACTATGGGCCATGACACAGACAACATATATTGTATCATGAAGGTTGTGCGTCAGGGCCGGCAACTCGGCACGTAAAAAAATCTACTGCCAATCATTAGCGGACCGGAGTTCCGCTGTGGCGACCCCTAACCAGGAAAAGCCGAAAGACACAATAACAACAACAACAACAACAACCAAGGCTATGCAAAGCAGTGCAGTGCATGAGCTGACCACACTGCACATCACACACCACAATACCAGCACAGATTAGGAGTAAGCAGGGCAAAGTCATCATCACTTGCAGTGGTGAAGAGACACAGTGACAGGGAACTGCAGCACTGTAATATGGGTTAAGGTCATTGGAGATGAATATGGTAAGCTCTGCCTCTGGGATGTTGTAAGTATCAGGACTCAGGTTATCCAGTGAAGGCATTGCACTGCCATAATGTGACTGTTGTCAGTGTTCATTGTGTTTGGTTGTGGGGTCAGAGCCAGATAAATTCCATGCACAGAAATATAAAATTATAGAACTGTACAGGTACACCTTGAGAATGTGTTCTTTGTGTTGAGCCTAGTAAACAATGTTTCCCATGACCCAGACAAACTCCATAACTGAAGTAGCAGGCTGTGTGCATATGTGTGACACTGATACCATCTCACCAACATGATCTGCACAGGCAGATTGGATGTTGGTTGCAATGTGTTGAATGGATGCACCTGTAAAGGCAGCATGTGCCAGCACTGACCTCAGCAGCACTGTTAGCCCTCTGCCTCTATACTCCAGGTCACTGAGCAGTTGGTGTATATCCACCTGCAAGACATGGAGCATTCTGTCTTCACAATACTGTGCATAACTGGCTATCTGTACCTGGATAGCTCATCTACATATCTACTGGTTGATTCTGGGTGTAACTCATAATCAGGGAGAGTCCTGGAATCATGACAGCACTACACCCTCCTGTATCTCTTCCCTATGGTGGGCATGCCCACCTCCAAGGTGGTGCTCACATTAGTTGATGTGTGGGCTGGAGCTAGAGTAGGAACCCATGTGGTATACTAAGGTAAACAATGTCTGTTATGCTCTGGTATGGCCACATGCTCAGCTACTACTTCTGTAGTGATTCCTGCAGTGGTGGATGTAGATGACTTTTCCCCTTATAGTATTTCAGATAGTGATAGCTGCGATCCCTAAATTATTTGGGCCCTGGGGTATCATAGGTGTCTATATGGGGGGCATGTTACTAGGGAGATAACTAAGGATTTGTAGTGGGAGGTGTTAGCTAGGATAAAATTTGTTTTATTGACAGTCTGTATCCATAAGGGACATGGGGGCCAGACTGGGGGTACACTTATAATTTCCTCTCCAGTTGTCAAGGTTTTCTTTGAATAGGGCCAGGGATGAACTCTTTTTTACATGACTGGGCTGTCTGTTTCATAGTGTGGGGATTCTCTGAGACACATATCTGTCCCTCCTACATGTTGTGTTTATGTCACAAGTTAAGTTCAGATTCCTGGATCTATTGTTTGTGGTGTTGTTTGTTTTGTGCATTTACAGCAGATCCTTCAGTGCTGGGTCCAAAGAATCTCTATAAGCTAGGCAAAGATCCCCTCTCAGCAGCCTGTAGTAAACTGAATACAGTGACAGAACCTAGTGTAGAACAGGATGCTCATGCCCTGAATTCTTCTTTTGGGAAACCTTTGTGGGTGTTCCATCTGTTGGAAGTATCTGGTTAAAATCCATGCCAAAGGGGGCATTGTATTCAATGACAGGTCTGATAAGTACGAGTAGAGTGGTAGCATAACTTCCTTGGACATGGATGCCATACCCTTACCTATAAGTAGAGTGACATAAAATGATTTTCTTATTATCTTAGCTATTGCTCGATCAAAGGCCAGATTGCTGACTACATATGTTCCCATATCTCTTACTACTGGGTTGACTCTGAGGGGTATTTTATCAATTCAGTAATTAACTTGGGTTGACAGTTTTCCAAAGGACATTACAGTGCATTTTTTAGCATTGAGTTTTAGGCCATGGCTTTGGCTTTAGTCATTTGTCTATATTAAACCCACTTGCAAGATGGTGTCTTAGGAGGAATCTACAATAACCTACCAATTTACAATGATCTGTGATCTTAGTGAGCCATATGCCTTTAATGTTAGCCTTGATTTCTAAAAAGTAGATGCCAAACAGGAGCGGGCTCAGCACAAAGCCCTGGGGTACTCTGCTGGTGACTGATCTCTTTGTAGAGGTTGTCTCTCCAATCCTGACTTCTTTGGTCCTGTCTGTGAGCCAGCCAGCAATCCAGTAAGTTATGCAGTGATTAATGCCTCGCTCAGAGAGCTCAACAACACCTGAGTGGGGTAGTGTATCAAATGCCTTGGCCACTTTAAGATAAGTAGTATGCACTGTTTTACCCTCATCCTTTGCCTTGGTGACCCTCTGATAGATGCTAAACAGACTAAGTTGTTATGACCTACCCTTAACAAAGCCTGACTTAGATGGGTCCAGTGTCTGCAGGTTGCCAATGTCCTTCTTTATCATTTCTATGATAAGTTGTTCCATGGCTTTGCATATTAGACTTGTTAGACTGATGGGTCTAGTTCCCTAAGTCAGTTAATTGTCTGGCCTTATGGAGGGGAATGACTCCTGTGGTGCTCCATTCACCTGGGAAATAGGCTGTTGAAAGGCTGTAGTTGAAGAGTGCCTCAAGTGGTCCTGATAGGTGATGTTTTAGACTGTTCAGGAGGCAACTGGGGATGCTGTCAGGACCTACCGACCTACAGAGGCAGTATTCTTGACTTTAGTGAGTTCTGCTAGCACTTGGTCCCTTCTAATAGTTGGGGGAAGTATGTTCAAGGGGATTTCACCTGGTGGAGCTTTGGAGGAGTGTGTGTGTGGGGGGTGAAGTTTGAGATTAATTTATTAACTAGTAGATTTGCTATGTCACCCTGACTGGTGAAGGTAGTACCGTTCACCACCAGTTCAGCACACTGCTGTGTTTTGCCTTGAAGGCTCCAGACAGAGCTGAAGAAGGCTTTGCTCTGCAGACTGAGTAAGGAGAGAGTCATGGTTAGCTGCCTTTCCAGGGCTAGGATCCATCAAGTCACACAAGCACTCAGGTCATTGAACCACAGGTACAAGTATGACCCTATCATAGTCCATAGGGTATTTATGACCTGCGACATGCCTACATTGACTACTATATGAAGCAAGATATGATCAAGCTTACTGATTATGTGTCTCAGGCTGGTACCAGACTAGCACTGAGCAGCAGACTACCTTCTCCAGGTATGATGCCATGTTACCAACAGAAAATGATTGAATTTAACAGTTGGCTTAGCTTCTAATGTCATTCCAAGGGCGTACAATATTTGATGGCCTGAGAGGATATGATTGACGGACCATACTGCTTTGCCAGGGATGGTCTGCACTCATCTTCTCTAGACTTTCTGATACTGACAAAGATCGTTTCCACCTCCATAGTGTCTTTTTTTTAGGCAATGCCAAACTGATAAACCTCCCGTCCTAAATGAACCTATGAACGAATATCAGAAGGTGGTACTGCTCATTGCTTGTAGTCTTAACAAAAAACGGCACTCCCTGCAAGTCTTCCTGTCTCTGGAGAGCATAGACATCTGTATAGTAATGGAGACATGGTTAATCATGGAGAGTACCCAGGCAGTCAAGGTTATAATGCCTTTGTCACCTTTAGACCAAGTACTGCACAGGAAAGAACTAAAGGTGGAAGAGTCTCAGTCTATATTAAGAACAACCTCACATGCAAACTAGTTAAAAGTATATGACTCCCTGGAACTCATACATGTGCAACTCACCATAAACAGAGTCTTGCACTATATCCTTGTTACTTATACGTCCCCCTCCATGTCCCAAGAAACACATACTACCTATCTGAATGTACTAGAGCACCTCACTGTTCAATCCAATACGATCTTCATGGGGGATCTCAACTACCTCTCTATAGATTGTGAATCCTACACCACTACTAATGCATAAGCCCAGAGATTCATAAACTTTGATAATACTAATATACTGGAATAGTTGGTCCAATCTCCTACCAGGGGTACTGTTAGAAAAATATGTATTAATGTGTGTATTAGTAATATGCTTAGTGCATTCAGAACATGAAAAGGGTTAACACATTTATTCTATTTCATACTGCATAAATCTGTACAAACTGCAGATGCTTTCTGACCTTGTATTGTTAGCTAAAATCTTGCTTGTGCCTTGGAAATTTACTGAGAAGCAGATGATTTCTGCTTGCGTTAGGAACATAATGAATAGAACAATACTGCTTGTATGAAACTTAGACAAGAAGTTCCGCTGTGTTATGAGAACATACACAGCTGTAGAAATAACAGATAATTAGGACAAAGCCTGCTTGAAAATATGAACTGCAATCAGCATTTGTTTGTATCTGTATTAGAAAAGTACCTTGAAAAGTAACAGTGTACAATAGACGCTTGTAAATGAAGTCCTGGTCATCAAGGCCAGGTAGTTTTGCTAACAGTTTCTCACAAATCTAGTCATGTCAGCAGAAAATCTGAAGTAACACCTGCTGTAGTACAATGCTTAAAGTTGTGTTTGATTACGTCAGCTTAGAAGGCCATGTCTTGTAAAACAGTATAAGAATGAACATACTTCCTGTTAGTAGTTAGACAAATCCTTGTATTTGCATGCTTTTGTCTCCTTGCTGCAAGTAAATTAAAGTGCCTTAACTGAACCTTACGTGTATTGGTCTTTGAAGTTTTTTCCTTTGACAGGTACAAACATCTTTTACCTTGTAATTCCAAACATGGGGGAGCAATGTTCCTTGCTCATCAGATCTAACCATGCGGCAGTATTGCTTGAAATAAAAATTAGATCCAGGGAAGCAGAGAAACCAAAACCCTTTAGGAGCTATTCCAAAGTTAACCTCCCTCTACTAAGTGACACCTTGGCTAAATTCCAAGCACCCCCAAAACAAGTAAACACCATAGTATATGCTGAGCTGCTTACAAAATCCCTGTACAGCCATATTGATAGAGGAAGCTGTACCCGCTTGTATTAAGAATACTCAAAAGACAAGCCACCCTGGTGGAAACACTTTCAGTTGGTTATACAACAATGGAAAAACATCTTTGCCAAGCATGGGAGGAACAAAGAACAACATAATAACCCCCCCCTGACCAATTTAAACAGGCAATTAAGAGGGTTAATTAATACTTCAAAGGTTAAATTTGAAGAAAAAATAGCTTCTCAGGCAAAGGAAAACCACAAAGCTTTCTACAACTATGTCCATAAACTCAAGGGAAATACACAACAATACACAGAGCTTCTTTCAGATGGCATCACCCACACTGAACTGGAGGGCATTGCCAATCTTTTAGCTGACAGATTCGGCTCCAATTTCTCCCCCAGCTCCCCCCAATAGTCCAAAGGTAACAGTGCACACCACGATCCTCCCAACCACTGAATGGTGCACAGCAACAGTTATCCCACTCCACAAAGGGGGAGCCACCACTGATCCTGGGAACTATCGCCCTATTAACCTAATGAGCCTGGTCTGCAAGGCCATGGAATGTATCATCATGGAACTCATAAACAAAGACATTGGTAACCTCCAAACTCTGGATCCCACCCAGTTCGAGTTTGTGAAAGGCAGATCATGCCTTCTGAACCTGATCAACTTCTTTGAGGCAATCACCAAAGCCGCAGATGAGGGTAAGGTAGTTCACAGAGCCTATCTTGACCTCGCCAAGGCTTTTGACACCATCCCCCATTCTGGAATTATACATAAACTCACTAAACTAGGTATAAATCCCTATGTCACAAGATGGGTTGCCAACTGGCTCACTGACAGAACCCACACTGTAAAGGTTGCAGACTCCAAATCTGACTTCAAACCAGTGACAAGTGGAGTACCACAGGGTTCAGTCCTGGGACCTCTCCTGTTTGGTATCTACTTCGCTGAAGTACAGGCTAACACAGATGACCTCTGGCTAATGAAGTTCGCAGATGACTGCAAACTAGGAGCCATAGTCAAGTCACCAAAATGATGTGGACATCCTACAGAAGGGCCTCACTGAGACAGATGCCTGGTGTCAGAGGTATGGCCTCAAGCTCAATGCCAAAAAGTGCATTGTCATCCCCTTTGGTAAAAACTCTGTACCCATGAAATACCACATAAACGGCAGCCTACTTAACTCCGAATGTGTGATAAGAGACCTTGGGACCCAGGTGAACAGTAGTCTCTCCTTTGATAATCACATCGCCACAGTGGTCAGGAAATCCTTCTATGTGGCACATCTCATCACAAAAGGGTTCTCATCCAGGAAAAAAGAGGTCATTGTTCCCCTCTACTCTGCACTCATTAGACCCATTATAGAGTATAATGCCCCTTTTGGAATGTACCTCACAAGACATCTTGCAGCAGCCGGAAAGGCCACAGAAGTACCTCACAAAGAGGATTACTGGTCTCAAACAGATGCCCTACACTGACCGTCTCAAAAAATTCCAGCTTTACTCTGTAGCATATTGGCTGGTCCAAGGAGATCTTTGCCCAACATATAAAGCTATGTTAAACCCAGGGCTGTTGGACATGCTACACCTTAAGAAATCCCAATCCCTCTGAGATACATGTTCTAGGGACCTAAACCTTGTTACCACAATAAACATGACATGCTGGAGGGATAGATTCCTGTCCCAGAGACTTCCTATACCCTGGAACAAGCTACCCATCTATGTCAAGCAAAGTTCCTCATTAGCACTCTTCAAGAAAAATCTTGTTGAGTGGATGGGAAATAGGAAATACACCCCGGGGATCACTTCTGTGGCTCTGCTCAACAGAGGCACAGGAAATTAACTTTCTTAGGTGGCATAAGCTAGAGAACCTTGTTGGCTAGGCTTACTTAGGCCCTTGGGCTGATAGCCTAGTACCTACCTATGAACCTATAAACCATTACTAGGGAACAGGTCTTAAATACACTTTCTAAGGCCAAAAACACTATATCAATGGGCCGCGATAACATTCTGGGATGCGTACTAAATAGCATGAAACATGACCTCTCTGGTCCACTTGAGTCACTTTTCAACTGGAGCATGCAGTCAGCTTTTGTGCCCAAGGAACGGAAGATGGCTACAGTCATTCACCTGCATAAAGGAGATCCAACCACCAATCCGGGTAACTAAAAGCCCAAAAGTCTGACCAGTCTCCCATAAGGCCATGGAAAGAATCATCATGGACATGATAAATGAAGACATAGGTAACCTGCAAATGCTGGACCCATTACAGTTTGGCTTTGTGATAGGAAGGTAGCACCTATTAAATCTCGTGGACTTCTTTGAGAGTTATCAAAGCAATGGATGAGGGCAAGAGTGCTCACTCAGCTTACCTTGAACTGGCCAAGGCTTTTGATACCATACCCACACTCAGGCATTATAGATAAGTTCGCTAAATTAGGTATAAACCCTTTTGCCACCTGCTGATTAGCCAAATGGCTCAATGCAATAAGCCAGTCAAAATAAGTGAGGCCACCTCCACCAAGAGGCCAGTCACTAGCAAAGTCCCCCAAGATTTGGTACTGGGCCTGCTCCTTTTTGCATCTATTTCCCTGACGTGGAAGCAAATACTAAAAATTTATGGCTGGCTAAGATTACAGAGGATTGCAAGCTGGAGGTTATCTTTGACTCCTCTGCAGACACTATCAGTCTTTAAGAAGGCCTACAAGAAGGCCTATCTCTGACTAACAAACGGTGCTGAAGCCACGGCCTTAAACTCAATGCTATGAAATGCATAGTTATACCCTTTGGAAAGTCAACTATCCCAGCTAATTACCACATTGATAATACACCCCTAAGAGTCAACCCAGTGGTCAGGGATCTGGGTATGCACATAGATAGTAGCCTTACCTTTGACCACCACGTGGCCACAGTGGTGAGGAAATTCATTTATGTTGCACAAATTATAAGTAAAGGCATGACATCTAGGTCCAAAGAGGTCATTATCCCACTATACTCTGCCGTTATCAGACCAGTCACAGAGTACAAGGCTCTCCTCAGTTTGCATCTGGTTAGGCATATACAGTAGAGGTCTGAGAAGAACTCAGAGGTTCCTTACAAAAAAGAATACAAGACATAACAAACTTGCCTTATTCAGAGCACCTTAAAGCCCTTTCCCTCTACTCAGTCTCCTGTAGATTGCTGAGGGGTGATCTATGCTGGCTTACAAGACATGTGTAAACCCACACCTATGAATCTCCTGCATATTTGTAAGTCAAACAGTACCAGAAATACATGGTCTAAGGAACTGAATTTTGTATGTGAGTTAAACAGAACATGCTGGAGAGACAGATATATGTCACAAAACTGCCCCGCCTATGGAACATGGTTCCTGTCCATGTGAAGCTGAGTTTGTCTGTTACCCCAGTTAAGCACAACCTAGACCAGTGAATGGGGAATAGGACATTTACACAGGGCCTGGCACCCATGTCCCTTATGGACAGAGGTAGCTTTCTAAATGACTGGCCCTCTATGTCCTATTTGTATACAGGACATCATTATTCTTTTAGAAAAACTTGGCCAGGCTTAGAAAGGCCCAGCATGTCTTTAGCCTAGTAACAATCTATGAATCTATACTGACGGGCCGAAAATTTACTTGATAAACAGGCCCTTCTGAAAGCATACTAATAATGTTTGATGCAGTGTCTCCCAAGTAATTACTGTTTTTGAAGGTCCTTGACTCTAACATGGAATTCTCAGATTTAGGGGCATCTTTCATTGCCACAGAGAGATTTTTCAGAAAGTGGCTGGTTGTTGCTCTATATGAGTGAAAGCCAAAAATGACATTACTTATAACTGATGTATGTAGCTAGGAAGTACTAAAGAATTGCAGAATGCTGCCCATTGCTAGTGGCACAACAGAGACATATAGTACAATGTGAAACAGTTTGTATGATAATCTTATTAATAGGAAACCCTTCAATAACTACCTGGATGGGGGCATCAGTGGTAGGAACTAGACCAGGATAAAACAGGTACATGGTGTGCTGCAGTCAGTGACAACATAAGACAGCACCTGTGTTCAGCTCAACATGCTAAAATATAACAACTATTTAATTTTCTCAGCTTGCCCCACTATTAGCAAAAATAATACAAAAATATTTTGCATCTTTTACAGAATTGCTCCAAGTTGTTTTATGTAAGACAATGAAACAAAGAAAGAAGTCTACTTTAATCGAGAATCTTCACAAACTAATGAAAGACTTGGCCACATGGTTGTGGAAATGCTGAAATGTACTGGTTGGCTAAGCTTTTCCTGTTTTTATAACCCTGTCTCAGGTTATATCAGACACTGTACTGTGTATTATAATAAGGTAATGTGACTTTCTACCCTGGCATGTGCCCACATAAAGTGATACTGTCCGCTCTGTATGACTTGTTCTGAATGTTGTTTGTGCATAGACTTTTTTGCAGTGCATTTTGTTTCATGTTTCCTCTTTTTACACATTTTTGTATGTAACTGCTATCAGGCTGTGAATGCCTAACACTACCTTCAGATCTTCGTGTCTCGTCTTAGTCCCTACCACTGACTGACTATTAAAACATTCCTACAATGAGAAAGTTGCAGTGAGACAGGTATTTTGCTTCCTGTTGCTTGTGGTTTCCGGTTTTCATTTCTACACGTTGTCACTAGAATCCTACTCAACTGACAGGTTTATCAGGCATTGACATCTGAGCTTTTCATGAAAGCCTCTGCATTACAGTAAGTTTAAGTGCACATATTAAATAACTTGAATTAAATTATTCACAGAAAATAGTAAAAAAATATAGCTTACTTCAGGAAATGGTTGATACATACAGTGTTTTACAAGTGAAGACACATTGGGGCTAGGTATGAAATGAAAACAAAAGTATCAGACCAAACTTCTAGTCGTGCAGTAAATTCCATTTAGCCTGACATGCCTGACGTTTTTTTGTTAACAAAATGGAGTAGAGTGCATGTGTGTGCATGTCTGAGACAGAGAAAGAGAGAGAGAAAATATGAGGCTGTCTTTAATTAAGAAATACATCTTGTTGTTAAAATATTGACTTTTATGTTTTCTTAAAAAATGGCAGATGTTCTTACATTTTAGGAGAAAAAATACTTTCAAATGTTCATCTAATTATTGTTGAAAATTATGCTACTATATTTTATCCAACTTAATGTGATACAAAACAACATGAATAACATAATTCCAGCAATAGGCACTGTTTTGCTAATAAAGTGAAAATAAGTGATCTTTGTTGGTGGGTGCTATGCTTGTCCTACAGACTCATATTTCAGAAAGAAATATTTCCCACTGGATATTTGAAAAAAACAGGTCCCCACTGTAAGTTCGAGGAGGGTAAGTGAGCTCCCTACTGTGATTCCGTGACTTGTAATTGCAGGCCCCAGAATTACAAAAAAGTATGAAAGTACAGGAGAACAATGGACATTGAACATCTCTGTTCTATCTTTACAGCTTTTTTTTTTTTGCAGAGAGACTTTTTTATTGCAGAGGGACAAGCTCCCTGCACTTCTCTATCTCGTGAAGCCAAATCTCAGATTGCTATATCAGTGAAAAGTAAAACTCTGAGAGAGAGAGCAATCGTGAACTTGGTACATACAAATCCACATTTTTGTTCATTTGGTCTCACAGTACTGGGACTTGCAGTTGATGATTTCTGGAATTGCAAATGGTTTCTGGGTAAGTACACTCCTTGTAGTAATAAAATTAGAAGGAAATATGAACTAAGTCCAAATTGCTGTATCTGGGAGAATTCCCCTTTCTCTGAGGTACAGTGATGTCGGAGTTATTATAGATAACTAATGGGGGTGTGGGGGTACAATCCATTCCCTCATGTGGGGGCTCATGGGGAATGTGCAACAATATGTTTATTAGTTCACTGTCTTTTGAACTATTTGCATTTAAAATGTCAAACTCTTGGAACTCGCAGTATGGAGTGTCTAACTTCCAATAAGGCATCTCTGAAAAAGTGGCAAGCTTACTCCTCATAATTTCTATAGAGTTACACTTAAATTACTCCATGGCTATTATTTTTCTTTTCAGAAAATGCAGGCTGACTTAATATTAAGAATGGACAAGCCTTGTGTGCATGCATGTTGCTAAGTGGGTGGAAGCCTCTCTGTTGCTCTTAGGACAATACTTTAGCAATAAATTGTCAACTAAAGATGTTTATTTGAGGCACATTCAGTGACTCTAGTGTGAAGTTAATACATACACAGCGATGGCAACAAATGGGCAAAAAACATGGTGAATACGTTGGTTTTAATGAAGTAATAGTGAGTGGTAAAAAGGTGATAAAAACACTTTCACTTCACA
>NC_056742.1:116131510-116194010 GCF_019279795.1 Protopterus annectens | reverse complement strand
GAAACTAGGAGTTAGGAGTGAATATAACATTACAGTTACAACTGTGAGGCCCTGTAGTTGATATATCCAGTCATCTTTTTCTAGATGAAAATGTAGCTGATGAAGGTATCTCTAGGATTTGAGCGGAGCTGCATGGGGATGGTGGGGGGGGCCTGGACACTGGATGAGAAAGCCTAACATAATGACTTCTCCATTTGTTTGATTCCCCATAATAAGTGACAAATTACATATTCCTGCAAGGAATGTGCATATCGTATTTAACAGGCATTATGTATACTTGAATGATGTATTTTTTTTCTTATTGAGTAGTGTTCTATAACAGTAGTAATGAACCATTGACATGCATTAACTTACTGTTTTGACAGAAATAACTATCACTAGTACAACCATTGAAAGTGGATTGTTTTTATTTGTACGTGCAAAGTAACATGTTGTATACAATATAGTTAGAAGTAGTTGCAAGCAAACACATACACAGATACACCAGGTATGCACAAGTTCGTAAAATATCCAAGATTTAAAGTCAAACATACCTCAGCTGCACACTCACTAACATATTTAAGTACTCCAGTCATAAGAACTTAGAGTTACAGAAAAACACAATTACTGTCTTGTAGTAAAACATACAGACAGTCAGAGATCATACAACTAGTGCTGTATTTATCTGTGTGTCATCAACCTTACCTTTTTGTCTAGAATAAACTGAAATGGTTCATACAGTTAAATAAACATACTGCCTGCAACAAGTGGCCCATGTACTTTAACACAGGAATGTGCATGTTTGCTTTGCAGTACTATTGATTTACCATGGCCAGAAAGTCAGAGTAAGGCCATTTGTGAGTTTATCAAATGTGATCAGAATCCAAGGATAGCAGCATTTTTCAGATTTTCTAAAATACTGCCATATCAAGAGGCTATAAAACTGAAAGTGAGACACCAGAAGACATTCAGTTTTAAATCTCGTTATTCAAAATTAAACAAGAATAGTGAATGAGTTCCTTGCGCTTGAGTCACATTCATCATCACATTGCCTCAGACAAGGTAAGCAGACAGTTGATGAGTAGGCCGTTTATTTTATGTTATTGATGTTATTTAAATTCTGTTAAAAGTTTGTGACTGAACTTCTGAACTTATAGTGGTAGTGGTGATGATAGTACAACATACTTGTAGGCCAGATGAGAAATCAAAGCTGAACCATATGTAGTTCTGTATAAAATATTTTGCATATATTAGTATAGTCACATCCATTTATTCAACATTTTGTTTCTTGGAGGAAGCACATAAGATGTAAACTGTCAATACATTATAACTGAAATCATTTAGAGCCAGTAGAATGGGGACTGAGCAACATTACACCCAAGTGAACAAACGCTTACTATAGTCGGAAGCCAGACAGAAAATGTGACACCAATTTTTCAGGTCATTATGGCAATTCTTATTCATTGCTTCTGTCTGTCTAATTCACAGTCACAAGGACAGAGGTAGAAAATATCAAAGAAATTCAGAAGGGAGATGAGTGCGTGGTTATTTATAGGAGACTGGTAGAACCATTAGTCACTGTTTGACATGAGAAGCAGAAATGTTGGCAGATCCAAGCAGAATTGAAAAGAGAATGTAAGGCACACCAGGGGCTGAAGTCACTAGATATGATGGGCAGCAGTGATGGTAGGAAGGGTTTGTGGATGAAGAGAGAGTACTCTGTAGTAAGTGTGCTCGTTAAACAAAGCAGACTTAACATACCACTGGTATTTTCTACTCAATAATCTGTGCTTTTGTGGTAAATATGAAATTCTTAATGGAACCAAGTTATTTGCTGAACAACTTTACTCAAGATACACAGTCTAATAAATAAAATAGTATGATATATATATAGAGTTCACGTGCTGCAGCTGCATGACTTCTCTATATTTTTCTAAGCAAATCATAATAATTGTACCTTTCTCATGTATTCGGTACTACACTGTTTGCTTTTACATTGGCTGTATATTGTAGCAGTAGTGTATTTTGTTCACAGGAACACAGTTCTATAGGGCACAGCTCACTCCAAGTAAACATGAAGCTTCAGTATACCTTTGTGGATAGTAAATGCCTGATATTTACTGTGCTCTCTTTGCTTGTTTCTAGTTTGAAGTAGATACTGCTTTAATGATATCATTGTATACATAAAACACAGTATCACAGCTATTTCCCATGCTTTCTTCTCTTGTCATACTTAAATTCATGAAAGAATGTAACATGCCGTTACTCACACATGTGTAGTGCAAGGCTGCTCGTACTTTCTGTTCTGCCTTTAGGGCTGTTCACAATTTTAGGAGTCTGTGACAGGCATACAGCTCCTTGTTGTGAAGCAATGATCTGTATAGTTTTTCTGTGTTTTATCCATAGAGATGCTTACCAAGCACTTTGGCAGTGGTCTAATTCTCAAAAACATTGGCTTTTTTGGTGCCTGAGTTGTGTCTCGACTTGGCTACTGAGCAGAAGTACATTTTCACGTGTACAATGGAAGATTGCACAAGTTCCTTGTTCTCCCTCTATAACAATGATTAAGCACTAGATAGTCTGTCACTGTTTCCATGTGCACAACAGCACAATGTGTCTGGAGCATTTCTCCCCAGGCCTCCGCTGAAAATTGGCTTTGTTCCAAGTCAGACTTTCCTGGTAAACAAATGCTAAATAAAAAAAAAATAGTAACTGTGCTGCTGTCATGATTATCTCCTTTGATCTTTCAGCATGGCAGTAATGCTGCAGCTACTAATGCATCTCAATCCTGCTGGTGTTTTCATTGGTGATGCACTGTGGCAACAGATGACTGTGTGTAGCAGTGTACCATTTCACATGCACTGTATCCAAACTATTTATACTAGTGATGCATCATTCTAGAATAATGCATTTTACATGCACTGTGTCCAGATCTGCTTATGCTACTACTGCATTGTTCCAGAATAATGCATATCACATGCACTTTATCCAAAACTACATGCATTTTTCTTGCTTTACATAGGTTTACATTAGAAGCACATTATAATGCTCATATACATGTCATATAGCTAGCACAAGACTAAAGGTGTTTTCTTCCCCTCTGTTCTTTAGGTGTACTTACAAGAGTGGCAGTGTACCCCAGGTATCCTCATTTGTGGAATACTAGAGTACAATTGATTAGTCCAGAAAAAATCACTTTAGCTAGTAGATCTAGAACACTGTCTCTCTCTATCTCTCTGATGACCTCCCTGTAGGAGGAATAAAGATGCCTTGTTGAAGCTTCAAGTAGTTTATTCAGTTTAGTAGGTAGATGGACAAGTATCCTTGTTGTAACACATTACATTCAACAGATAAGTTAGTTAAAGCCAGCTGCAGACAAGGGTGGGAGGGTCTCTGAAATCTGATTGTAGGAGACTCTGGGATGGAAAAACAAGGAGCCAGTTCCAAAGCTTAAAGGTATCTCTGTGGGCATTCCAGTTGGTGCATGTGTCTGGACAGATACAAGCCAAAGGAGGCATTGTATTCAAAAATTGGTCTAATTAGGGCTGAGTAAAGGGGGGGGGGCAATGACATTCTTTGATCTAGGCACAATCCCTTTGTTTATAAGCTGTGTAATATAGAAGGACTTTCTTACAACAATAGATACATGTTGGTCAAAAGTTAGGTCACTGTCCACATAAGATCCCAAATCCCAAATAACTGGGTCAGTTCTTAGGAGCATATTGCCACTGTGGTAGTTCCCTGGAGTAGATGACTTCCCAAAAGATACCATAATGCATTTTTAGCATTTAGTTTATGTCTGTCATTTTGGCACCAGTTATTTATCTGAGACAAACCTTCCTGCAGGATAGCTAAGTCATTTGGGGATTCAATGACTGCTCCTAGCTTGCAGCCATTTGCAAACTTAGTCAGTCAGAGCTATTTGGTACTGGCTATTACTTCAGAAACGTAGATGCCAAACAGGAGTGGTCTCAGCACAGAACCCTGAGGAACTGCACTAGTGAGTGGTCTCTTTGTGGAGTTATGTTCCCCGTTTTGATTATCTGCATCCTACCTGTGAGCTAGCTGGCAATCCAGTGGGTGACAGAGGGGATTATTCTTAGCTTGATTAGCTGTTCTACTATGTCTGAGTGGAAAAATGTTTCAAAAGCTTTGGCCAGGTCGAAGTATGTGGTGTGTACTGTTTTGCCTTCATCTATTGCTTTGGTGAACTTTCCTAAAAAAAACACTAGGTTGAGTATGCATGACCTGTCCTTGATGATTCCAAACTGAGACAGATCTAGTGTTTGGAAGTTCCCTATGTCCTGGTTGATTAGTTCCATGATAGGTCTTTCCAAGACTTTGTGTAAGAGGCTCATTTGTAATTGCCTGGATCTGTGGAAGGTCCTCCCTTATGCAGAGAAATGACTGAAGCTGTTTTTCCATTCACTTGGTGCAAAACCTGTATGGAGACTTAGATTGAACAGTGTTGTTAGGGGTGTGGATAAATCATCCTTCATGTTATTTGAGATGTATCCAGAGATATTGTCAGGACCTATTGATGCAGTATTTTTAGCTTTTGATAGCACTTTTATGACTTGGTCTTGCGTGAATTTTTGGTAGTGAACCAGTTTTAGGTATAGCTTGAGGGACAGACAGAGGGGAGAGAAAGAGGCAAAGTTAGAACTAAATTTATTGTACAGTAAGTTCACTATATCTTCAGCCTCAGTGTAGGTAACACCTCTCACAATCAGCTCAGTGCATTGCCGTGTTGTGCTTTCGAGATTATGAACATAACTGAAAAATACGTTGTGATTGTCTTTGGCTTGGGTAGCTATTTTAGCCTCAGACTTGGCTTCGGTGGATTTTATTAAGCTCCTGATTTATTTTTTTATTAAAGTGACAATGGCTCTAACATTCTGGGAATGTTCTTCTCTGGACTAATTCTTTGTACTCTGTTTCTTGTTTAAGTGTAATGGATCTGTATCTCATCCAGGACTAGCTTATCTGCTTGCACCTGTAATGGATCTGTTTCCCATCCAGGACTAGCTTATCTGCCTTGTACCTGTAATGGACCAGTATCCCATTCAGGACTAGCTTATCTGTCTTGCACCAGTATTGGATCTATATCCCAGCCAGGACTAGCCTATTTTGCACCTGTAATGGATCTGTATCTCATTCAGGACTAGCTTATCTGCCTTGCACCTGTAATGGAGCTGTATCCCAGCCAGGACTTGCTTAATTGCCTTGCACCTGTAATGGATCTGTATCTCATTCAGGACTAGCTTATCTGCCTTGCACCTGTAAAGGAGCTGTATCCCAGCCAGGACTTGCTTAACTGCCTTGCACCTGCAATGGACCTGTATCTCATTCAGGACCAGCTCATCTGCCTTGCACCTGTAATGGATCTGTATCCCATTCAGGACTAGCTTAACTGCCTTGCACCTGTAATAGACCTGTATCTCATTCAGGTCTAGCTTATCTGCCTTGCACCAGTAATGGATCTGTATCCCATTCAGGACTAGCTTAACTGCCTTGCACCTGTAATGGACCTGTATCTCATTCAGGACTAGCTTATCTGCCTTGCACCAGTAATGGATCTGTATCCCATTCAGGACTAGCTTAACTGCCTTGCACCTGTAATGGACCTGTATCTCATTCAGGACTAGCTCATCTATCTTGCACCTGCAATGGACCTGTATCTCATTCAGGACTAGCTTATCTGCCTTGCACCAGTAATGGATCTGTATCCCATTCAGGACTAGCTTAACTGCCTTGCACCTGTAATGGACCTGTATCTCATTCAGGACTAGCTTATCTGCCTTGCACCTGCAATGGAGCTGTATCCAAGCCAGGACTTGCTTATCTGCCTTGCACCCAGTGAGTATCAGGACTGAGGCTGCAGCTGCCCTTTATTTAAGTATAATGGGTATCAGGGAACATGAGAATACATCAGTGTCTATGTATATTTGTGCATTTTTATTTAGTACTTGAACATCAGGACTATGATAACAATCAAAATAAAATACATATTTCTTTTCAAAAGCAAACTTCACATTACTTAAGACCGAGGTGGGAAGTTTCAAAACCCCCATGCTAAAGGATAACGCTGTCCAAGCTGCAAAATCCTTTACTAATGCACTCTATGGGCACCTACAAGAATGCATGGATCATGCTATCCCAAACAAAACCAAGACTCACTCCTCCAAGAAAAGGAAACCAGTCTGGTGGACCCCTGCCATAAACAAGCTATACAATAGAAGGAGGAAATAGGACAGAAAAGAGTAAAATCCCAAGAAGGGAAGACATCCCTGATCAGTATCATCAAGAAACTACGTTCCTCATAAAATCATCCAAGGCTAGCTTCGAAAGAAAAATTGCCATGGACTCCAAAGATAACACAAGGCATTCTTTAGCTATGTCAAGAATCTAAGTGGCAATTCTCAGATCTGCTCAGAGTTAGTGCAGAATGGCACAAAATACACTGAACCAACTGATATAGCCAACATCCTGGCAGACAGGTTCAGTGCAAATTTAACCCCCCTCTTTCCCCCAAAAGGGCCCATAACTGTACTAGAAGAATGTAGTACCCCTGAAATTACAGACACTCAAGTTAAAACAGCCCTTTCCAAAGCCAAAAACACAGCATCAATGGGACCTGACGGTGTCCCAGGCTATGTCCTACACGAGCTCAAAAATGAACTAACCCCTCACCTAAACACACTGTTTAAACTCAGCCTCTCCACAGGCTATGTGCCCACAGAGTGGCACACAGCAACGGTTATTCCGCTCCACAAAGGTGGAGCCACAACGGACCCCAGGAACTATCGCCCTATAAGCCTGACTAGCTTAGTCTGCAAAGCTATGGAGCACATCATCATGGATCTCACTAACAGAGACATTGGAAACGTCCAAACACTGGACCCAACCCAGTTTAGCTTTGTTAAGGGTAGATCATGCCTCCTAAACCTGGTGGACTTCTTTGAGACAGTTACCAAGGCTATAGACGAGGGAAAGGTGGTCCACACAGCCTACCTAGACCTTGCAAAGGCCTTCGACACTATTCCCCACTCAGGTATTATAGACAAGCTCACCAGCCTGAACATAAACCCCTACATCACAAGATGGGTTGCTAACTGGCTCACGGACAGAACCCACATGGTAAGAGTTGCAGGAGCTAGGTCTGACTCTAAACCTGTTACAAGTGGTGTTCCCCAGGGCTCAGTCCTAGGACCCCTCCTGTTCAGCATATACTTCTCAGAGGTACAGGCAAGCACAGGAGGACTATGGCTCACCAAGTTCGCAGACGACTGCAAACTAGGGGCTATAATTGACTCTCCGGCTGACACAGACATCCTCCAAAAGGGTCTCACTGAGAGAGATACCTGGTGTCAAAACCATGGTCTCAAACTAAATGCCAAAAAGTGCATAGTCATCCCCTTTGGAAAAAACAAAGTACCCACAAACTACCACATAGGTGGTAGCCCCCTAAATACGGAAGATGTAATAAGGGATCTGGGGACCCAAGTAGATAGTAACCTCTCCTTTGATAATCACATTGCCAAAGTGATTAGAAAATCCTTCTATGTGGCCCACCTAATCACAAAAGGGTTTGCATCCAGATCAAAAGAGGTCATTGGGCCCCTCTACACATCACTCATCAGACCCATCATAGAGTACAATGCCCCATTTGGGATGTATCTTACAAGACACCTGCAACAACTGGAAAGACCACAGAAGTTCCTCACCAAGAGGATCACTGGTCTCAAGCAGATGCCCTATGCAGCTCAACTGAAGAAACTCCAGCTGTACTTGGTTGCATACCGCCTACTCAGAGGAGATCTCTGCCTGACATACATGGCCATGTCCAACCCAGAATTGATGGACATGCTCCACCTAAAGAAAACCATATCCCCTCGAGCCACACGCTCCAGGGATCTAAACCTCACCACAACAATAAATAGGACATGCTGGAGGGATATATTCCTGTCCCAGAGACATCCCATGCTCTGGAACAAGATTCCAATCTACATTAGGCAGAGCTCCTCGCTAGCCCTCTTCAAGAGAAACCTTGACGAGTGGATGGGAAACAGAAAGTTTACCCCAGGGATCACTTCAATGGCTCTGCTGGACAGAGGCACAGGGAACTAATCTAAGGGGGCGGCGAAAGCCAACACATTCCGGCTAGGCTTATAAATGCCTTTGGGCAGATAGCCTAGTACCTACCTATGAACCTATGAACCTAAGTGTAGGCTTGAAATGTAATTTGTACTTCAGCTGCAGAAGTATATCCCCACTTTGTCCACAGCATCATGTTATACTGTACGTTATCTATGATATCACTTGCTGGGTGTATATTAATGTTTCAGAAATTTCAGATTCTGTACAGTAATAAAAAAAATGAAAAGACCAATGGTTAGACCACAGCTGAAGATAAAAATGGAATAATCCACGTCAGGAAATAAATCACTTGCAGCTTCACAGTAGTGCCCTTTATAAAACCAAAAGTTGTAACTGAGATGTAGTAGTCAAGGTAGGAAACGGTTCACTTGCAGTTTCACACCACTTTATTAAACAAGAGTTATAACACTGCACTGAGCATTCATTATATCCCTAACTAATGAAAACAAAGTGACACTTAATTAAAGATAAAACATACTGAACTTAAATCTGCCTTTAAAAAATTAATAGTTAAAGTATGGAAACGACATATGTTTCATAAACTCATGCCTTCTACCAAAGAATTACCAAAAGAAAGCAACACAACCCTACACTAGAACATATAATAAACAATTTAATATAACCATGCTGCCCTTAAGGAAGAAAATGTATGTCATGCATCCCATACATACGGTAACAAGGCATCACAATTTCCATACAAACTCACAATATTCCACCCAATGCATTCCAAAAATGGAACAATGTCCAAGTTGTATATATAGACTGTGTCTTGGCTTACGTTCTTGGTCTTTCTGAAAAAACACCTCAATTCAAAACATCATTGCAGTTGTTGTGTCAAGTGAATTACACCTTACCATCACTTTTTTGTGAATAATCAGTTTACAGTTCCATTTTAGCAAGCGTTTGTTATTGCCTAGGGTTCTGATACTCCATGACACACTATTTATTTTTGTTAATGAAGTTAGCCCTACTGTATCTATGGTTTGTATACTCATGGAAGCTCTGAAGTGGCATTTACACTGGCTAGGGTTAGTTTAGCCAGAATACCAGGAAAATGTCACTACTCTTTTCTCTAAGCACCAGTGGTTCTTTAAAATATACATAAACTACTACGAACTCTAACAGATGGAGCCTGTATGCCTCATCTCACAGACAATACCCCAGGAATACAGCAGCCCCCTGTGCTACTTTCCAGTGTCGCTACTAGAATAATAATCCAACCACACAGTATAGAAACTTTGTTCAGGGTTCTAAATCTACTCCACTAAACTATGCAAATAATCATAGCATTTTCTGATTCCCATTAGGTTCATAGGTTCATAGGAATTACCAGGCTAATGGCTCAAGAGTCCTTAGAAGCTTAGCCAGTTTTACCCAGATTTTACCCAATTTTCTATCACTAGGGGAAAGATAACAAGGCTCAGCAAATGGGGTTTTGACAATATTTACAGACTGCCTCTGTTCATAAGGGACATGGGTGCCACACTTGGAGTGAATTTTGGATTTCTTACCCATTGGTCCAGATTTCACTTGAAGATGGTCAGGGAAGGAGTCTGCTTCACATGAAAGGAAGCCTATTCTAGAAAAATGGCAAACTCCATGACACACATCTGTCTCTCCAGCATGATATATTCCTGTCAGAGATCGGGTTTAGATCTTTGGAGTGGGTAACCATTGTGCAGTTAGTTTTGCAAATATGCAACATTTCCATCAGGGCAGGGTCAGAGAATTTCTTGTAGGTCAGGCACAGATCACCACTCAGTAATCAGTAGGAAAGTGAATACAGTGATAGGGCTTTTAATTGGTCTGCATATGACATGTTGGTTATACACTCTATTTTTTGGTCAGAAACCTTTGAGGATGCTCCACCTGTTGCAGGTGCCTGGTGAGGTACATGCCAAAGGATGCATTGTACTCGATTATTGGTCTGATAAGGGTCAAGTACAGTGGTACTATGACATCCTTAGATTTGAATGCCAAGCTGTTACTTATAAATTGAGACACATAGATGATTTTCCTCACCATTGCTGGTCAAAGTTCAGATTACTATCTATCTGACCCTATATCTATATACCCTATATATCTATACCCTGCATTACCAGGTTATAACTCATACATACCTTTCGGTCATCTAACCTGGACCGGAACACCAAAGGTGGAGGTGTGTCCATATTCATTAAGGATATGCACACCTCCAGGCTAGTTGCCCAACATAATGCATCCGAAATTATCCAAGTGCAACTAACTCTGGGCAAAACTGCAATCCAAATTGTAGCTTGCTACAGATCCCCCACCATGCCCCAGGATTCCCACTCCTCTTTTCTTGATATACTGGAAAATATTAGGGTTCAGCCAAACACCCTGATAATGGGAGATTTCAACTACCCTGCCATTAACTGAGTAAACTACTCACGTACCAACTCTTTCACTCAACGCTTTCTAGAATTCATAAATTCCAATGCCCTGGATCAACTTATCCACACCCCCACCAGGGGAAACAATATCCTAGACCTAGTCATTACAAACATGAGTGATAGGTGTTCCACACCTGAAGTCAACTCTTAATTTTTCAGATCCGACCATAAGCTAATCACCATAGATAGGTTTACCTTTACATGTGCGTATTGCACAAGGGCGAACAGCAATTTTCCGAAAGGCAGTTTGCAAAGTTTGCAAACTCCAAACGGAAAAAGGTTCGAATGTGCAATGAGCAAATGCACAGTGAGATTCGCTCATTGCACATTCAACATTCTGGGGTGGATTGCACTATAGTAGGGATTGGGAAATGGTTCCTTTCCCCACTGTAATGCAATCTCGGAGTTAGAATAATAAAGTGGGGGGGTGTGGGGGGGCTTGCCCCTCTGCTTTACACTTCGTTTTTTTTTGTTCGACATTACTGTTTGAAAAACAGTGAATCTGCTTTTTGATTTGCTGTTTTTCAAATATTAAGAACTGTTGATGTTTTCACTTTCGTGGTTTTGAGTCGCTCATATGAGCACTCGAACCACTGTGATTTGATTCTATGAAGGTAAACCCCATAGATACCCAGATCCTGCCCCCACCCCCTATTAAGGAAACCACTGTAAAAAATGTATCCAAAGCCATCTTCATGCTTCGTAAGACAGAATGGCAAACTTCATGACACCCATGCAGATGGACAATACAGTTATGACTGCTGAATCCTACACAAATGCACTCTATAAGCACTTACACGCATGCATGGAACATGCTATCCCCAACAGAACCAACACGCTATCCTCCAAAAAAGGAATCCAATCTAGTAGTGTCCTGCTGTAAACAAACTCTACAACAGAAGGAAGAAAGTGTTGCAAAAGAGAGTAAAAACCCATGAGTGGAAGACCTCCCTGGTCAGCCTCAGTAAGAAGCTGAGATCCCTCATAAAATCCTCCAGAGCTAGCTACGAAAACAAGATTGCCACTGATTCCAAGGACAACCACAAAGCATTCTATAGCTATGTCAAGAATCTCAATGGCAACACCCAGATCTGCTCTGAGTTACAGCACAACGGCATGAAAATCACAGAACCAACTGATATCACCAACATCCTGGCTGATAGGTTCAGTGCTAACTTTACCCCCCTCTCACCCTTTAAAGGGCCCATATCTATACCGGAAAAATGTGGAGCCCCTGCAATCACAATTGCGCAGGTAAAAACTGCACTCCCCAAAGTCAAGAACACAGCATCCATGGGACCAGACAACATCCCAGGCTGTGTTCTACATGAACTTCAGAATGAACTGGCCCCTCACCTAAGCACCATGTTCAATCATAGCCTCACTTCAGGCTTGTACCCACTGAATGGTGCACAGCAACAGTTATCCCACTACACAAAGGAAGAGCCACCATGGACCCTGGGAACTATCGCTCTATTAGCCTGACGAGCCTGGTCTGCAAGGCGATGGAACATATCATCATGGAATTCATAAACAAAGACATTGGTAACCTCCAAACTCTGGACCCCACCCAGTTCGGGTTTGTGAAAGGCAGATCATACCTTCTGAACCTGATCGACTTCTTTAAAATAGTCACCAAAGCCGTAGATGAGGGTAAGGCAGTTCACACAGCCTACCTGGACCTCACCAAGACTTTCGACACCATCCCCCATTCTGGAATTATAGATAAACTCAGTAAACAGGGTATAAATCTATACGTCACAAGATGGGTTGCCAACTGGCTCACTGACAGAACCCACACTGTAAAAGTTGCAGACTCCAAATTTGACTTCAAACCAGTGACAAGTGGAGTACCACAGGGTTCGGTTCTGGGTCCTCTCCTGTTTGGTATCTACTTCTCTGAAGTACAAGCTAACACAGAGGGCCTCTGGCTGATGAAGTTCACAGATGACTGCAAATTAGGTGCCATAGTCGAGTCCCCAAACGACGTGGCCATCTTACAGAAGGGCCTCACTCAGACAGATGCCTGATGTCAGAGCAATGGCCTCAAGCTCAACGCCAAAAAGTGCATTGTCATTCCCTTTGGAAAAAACTCTGTACCCATGAACTACCACATAAGGCGGCGGTCCACTTAATGCTGAAGGTGTAATAAGAGACCTTGGGACTCAGGTGGACAGTAGTCTCTCCTTTGATAATCACATTGCCACAGTAGTCAGGAAATCCTTCTACGTGGCACACCTCATCACGAAAGGGTTCTCATCCAGGAAAAAAGAGGTCATTGTTCCCCTCTACTTGGCTCTCATTAGACCCATTATTGAGTACAACACCCCTTTTGAAATGTACCTCACAAGATATCTGCAACAGCTGGAAATGCCACAGAAGTAACTCACAAAGAGGATTATGGGACTCAAACAGATGCCCTACGCTGACTGTCTCAAAAAACTCCAGCTTTACTCCATAGCATATCACCTACTCTGAGGTGATCTCTGCCTAACATACAAAGCTATGTCAAACCCAGAGCTGTTGGACATGCTACACCTAAAGAAATCCCAGTTCCTCCGAGATACACGCTCTAGGGACCTAAACCTTATCACCACAATAAACAGAACATGCTGGAGGGATAGATTCCTGTCCCAGAGACATCCCATACTCTGGAACAAGCTACCTATCTATGTCAAGCAGAGTTCTTCATTAACACTCTTCAAGAAAAATCTTGATGAGTGGATGGGAAATAGGAAATTCACTCCAGGGATCACTTCTGTGGCTCTGCTCGACAGGGGCATAATAAAATAACTTTCTTGGGTGGCAAAAGCCAGGGATCCTTGTTGGCTAGGCTTACAAAGGCCTTTGGGCCGATAGCCTAGTACCTGCCTATGAACCTATAATCTGACAAACCCATATGTCTCACCACTGGGTCTACTCTTGGGGGGGGGTGCTATGAATATTGTAATTTGAAAATGTATTTGATTTCCCAAAAGGTATTATTATGCACCTCCTTGCATTTGGTTTAAGGCCATGGCTTTGACAGCAGTCATTAGTTTGCATCAGACCTTTCTGTAGGATATCAACATTTTTTGGGGAGTCAGTAATTGCCCCCAGCTTATAGTCATCAGGAAGCTTAGTCATCCAAAGGCCATCTACATCTGCCTTGACATCTGAGAAGTATATCTCAAACAGGAGGGGTCCCAACACTGAGCCCTGTGGTACTCCACTGGTGGTACAAACATCAGATTTTACAGTAAATAAAGCTGCTTTCTTTAGCATTTTAGTTGCTTATTCTTCTTCTTATAACATTTTTTATTTTTAGATACAGAATAACTGTTTTATCACAACTATTACATAAAATATAGGAAATAATTTTTTTGTCCTAAAGCTCATTTTCCATTTTTTTTTTTTTTTTTTTGACACAACTGACCAAAGAGGGACTGTCCCTCGCAAAGTGGGACAGGTGGTAACCCTACACTGGTGACTGGCCACTTGCTAGATGTAGATTCTCCCACTCTAATAACATGTGTCCTATCTATGAGTCATTTGGCTAGCCAACAGGTGATGTAGAAGTTTATGCCCAATTTTGTGAGTTTATATATAATACTTGAGTGGGGTATTGTGTCAAATGCCTTGGCCAGGTCAAGGTAGTCAGTATGCACTGTCTTACCCTCATCCATGGCCTTGGTGATCTAAGTCCACCAGACTGAGCAGGCAGAACCTGCCCTTGACAAACTGAGACTGGGGCTGGATCTAGAGTCTGGAGATTTCCTATGTCATTGTTAATGAGGTCCATGATTATCCTTTCCATAGCCTTGCATTTGAGGCTAATCAGGCTTATGGGTCAGTAGTTTCTGGGTCAGCTGATAGTTCCTTCCTTGTGACAGGAATGCCCTGTGCTGGTCTTGAACATTAGAAGAGCTGCCTGTTGCTCTAGGTATGCTTGCTGCTGCTGTCCTTATTTATTTTGTATGCCAGTTGCATCACCACATCTGCATGCTTTCTATGGACAGGCCCATCTGCGCTGTGTTTCTGGGAGGTGACAGTGGAACTTACTGCTGCTGTTATTATTTCATTGTTTGTTTGTTTGGCTCCCTTATCCCTCTTTGTGCCTGGAGGGCAGGAAAGCCACTCCACTGCATGTTGTTTTACGCAGTTTAGTTTCAGTGTTTAATCTTAAGCTATTTTATGTTCTTCTATTGTTTAGTTTATGCTTATCTAAGACTGCAGTTTTATTTTGGGACCCCTTTATCTTCATTTATTTTGTATGTTTTTTAAGACGTCTTGGGTTCACCACATTGGTAATACTCATTGAGTTTGGCTATTTCTTGAAGCTGTACTAAAATCCTGGAATAGCCATTGTTTTGACCAGTGCATAAGGTTGTTGGGCTGACTGGCATTTGTCAGAGCTTCATGAGTAGGCTAATTGACTGTAATCGCTGCGCTCAGTGTTGGTAATAGGCAACTTGTTTTACATCTTTAAGTTTTGTGTTTTACTTTGCAGACATAAATATGCCTAGAACAGTTTCTTAAAATTATATGCAAAGAAAATGTACGCATTTGTGTATAACAAATGTCACTATTTGTTACTTCTTTAATTAACTGCTATTCTATAGGGATGATGTTTGTGCCATTTCATGTCCTTAAACTTGTATTTTCCTGGTTGTGACAGAAATGATCCACTTGGAATCATTCCAACATGATAGTTAACAAACTTAATAAGTAAATAAATACATTTAAAAATGGAAGAAATACCCTTTTACGTCTGATAAAAGTCACGTATTTATTAGGAAAATGCTCCATGCATATCTCTCAACATCTCAGAGCAAGAAATGTGGACAAAGCCAAAAATAATGGTGGGACAAAGGTCCAAAAACCTCAAAACAGGGTCAGATTTTAATTATTGTTCGTGTAAACTCAATTACTTGCTAGAATAACAGGTTTTGCATTATTATGTATTTTCTGAGGAATATGACGTCTGAAAATTCAAATGTCTGCCATTATTTATTATTATTTAGTGACTTAATTTTCATGTTTGTATCCCACAATTCCATTGGAGTGGATGGGGTTACCCGATTGTGTATGAAATTTTATGCTAATCAGCATCACAATTTTTGACCAGTTGTACCTACTTTTCATGGGAATTTGTACAGATTTTTGATATTTCTATATTGACAGGTTTGGTGCAGACATGTTGGGCTAAATGGCAAGTGATTCTAGTAACTTGAGGTATGAGAGTGGTTTTCATGGTTCATGATTGGAGACCTGTAGCTAGTGATGATATGGTGGGGAATTTTGACTTTGGTCGGCTGAGCATGGAGAAGCTGAAGAAAATCATCCTGCTTGACCCATCTAAAGGTGTAATTGTTTTTATGTAAATGGAATCACCTCCTCCTTTCATTTTTTTCCTTTTCAGAGGGTGCTTTAAATGTGTGAAAGGCATTGTAGCCTTGCACTGCTGGGGTGCTTTCTGCAGCCTTTAACAGATCTTTGTAACTGCACAGACATCAGCATTCTCCAGGGCAAGGAAAGCTTTTAGGGAGTGCAGTTTCTTGTTAAGGCATGGAGCAGATTGACATTAGAAGAAATTGTTACATTGGTAGGTCTGTTGGTTTGGCACTGCCTAAAAAAGGCATGATGGGGGTGGCTAATGCCAGTATTTGAAAATCTATTAGTGACAGGTGCAGACCATCTCTAGCAAAGCAGTGTGGTCTGTTGATCATGTCATCCCAGGCTGACAAATACTGGATCCCTTGGAATGACACCAGTAGCTAAGCCAATTATTGCAGTCAATCATTTTCTGTTTGTATTGTGGTGTCATTCTTGGTGAGGATAGAATGCTGCTTGATGCAAGGCTCATACCAGCCTGCAGCATGTATTCAGAGAGGTCAATCACATCTCTCTTCAAATAGTCCAGGGAGGTACATCTCAGGTCATTCACACCCAAATGGACTATGACTGAGCATACTGATACTTGTGGTTGAGTGACCTGAGTTCCTGCATGATCTGGTAAATCCTAGCCCCTGATAGGCAACTGACTATAACCCCCTATTTATCCAGCCTGGTGAGGGGGGCATCCATGTGTCTCAAAATGGAGATTCCTATGAGAAAAGTGTTTTAATATGTGGTGCTTCGCCTTTGGGACTTGCTTGTGGAGACAGTATGATGTGTATTTTTATGTGTAGTGGTAGGTGTTGACTTTATTTTGTTTGCAGATGGTTTCCGGGGGCAGTGTAAGGGATGCCTCTGATGTTTTGTTAAGTTACTTGTGAGTACCCCTGCATATGTGGGTTTATGTGTCAAGACCTTATTTATTGAGGGAAATGATGTGCATGTGCTGACAACCTGTTTGCCATTTGATTTGTCAGTATGTGAGAGTCATGTCTCAATTTTCATAGTGAAATTATATTGCTCACATACTGTGTTTGTTTAGTTCAGGATAAAGTGCTTGTCAGTATACATAAGACAATTGCTACATTGCCTCAGGATGCTCATTTCCACCAGGATGGCCAGAGAGATAGAAAGAAAGTGCCTATCCATTGTTTCAGGTTTTGTACTAGGGTTTAACCAGGGAGGAGAGTAGTGGGATTTAACTTGACTGGGGTGATAGCACAGAGATGAAGAATGGGTGCTATACTCAGTGTGAACTGCAACTACCCAACAAGGTAATTTAAAGGTAGTTTAAATTCATGATGGCTAGTAGGTTGGTACAGAAGACTTGTCATGACTGTTGTGTTATATCCATCCATTCGCAACCCCTTTTTCCCATTTTTGTACATGGAGTTGGGGTGTTCCTTCAACAGCTTTATGTTATATGGCACTTGGAAACTGTTACTGCCAAGTGAAACACCAATATTAATAAGTTGTACATCTTGGTCTCGGTATGGCATCTACCTCGCAAACCAATAGTTTGGCATTTTCCACAGCAAAACTAATAAGATAAGGCTTACACCAAACAAAAAATAAAAAATAAATTAACTAGTGATATATACAGGGAACTAATTACTGAATCAGTGTAGTAAAATAGATATCAAATGTTCATATTGTAAGTTAAGTGAGCTGTTCATTTAATGTATTATGTTATTTTGCTTATAGGGTATGATTACCTCATGCTTACAAACATGCTTTTATTATATGTTCTTATTTAAACGCCCTTTTTACTTACAAGTAATACTCCAATGTCATTGCTGTGTTTAACAGAACAGCCAGAGGATGGCCGATGGTACTAGCAGCCGACTTACAACCCATGTACTAAACACAGCTTTGGGGATTCCAGCCAGTAATCTGGCATTAACTGTGTCCAGGCTGGAGGTTGTTGGAAACAAAGAGCACTGGGAACAACTGACTGGCAGGTAAGATCTGGCTTCACAGATACTAACCTATTTAACACGTATGCATGTTTCTTTTTTTGAAATGAGAAATGTTATTGTTTGGAAATGGAAAGAAACATCTAGCATTATAGACTGATGCCACACGATGGGCCAGAAGGAGAAGAAGAAGCACATTATTGTGAAGCACCTCAAAGATCACAGAAAAGAAGATACATAATTTTTTATAACAAAAAATGACTACTTGTTTACCTGATTTTCCCATTTTGCTGTCTATCTTGTTAGCTGCAGATCTTAATCAACAACACTTTTCTTGTATTCCTCTCCTTATAAATATTATGTCTAACCTGTGCATCCTTGAATTATATTATCTTTTTGTTGCTCTATTTCTCAATAGTTTATCCTATTCACCCACCCCATCACCTTTAAAAAAATAATACTATCTCCCTTCTCCTCTAAGCCCCTTTTTGCTTTGATAATACTTGGTCAAACAACTCTTATATCTGCTTCAGTTACTTCACTACAAATTGAGTGTATCAGCATTCATTTATGAAGCAGCAATATCCACACAGTTTCATAAAGTAATATCAGTACTGCACACCTGAACTTTCGGCACCTGTCAATTGTACCCCCCTTACAGCTTGTGCTCATGTGTAATCTTGCCCATTTGTAATAGCACTGTGCACCTTGTATGAAGTACATATTCAAATCCCTCCCTCCTAATCATACACAACTCAAACAGCCGCATCACTGGAGTACTGAGTGGTCCTGACAGGATAGCGTATGGTAACTGCACATGTATCAGTGGTGCTGCGGGAACAGTGATCTCCCTAGCCTGCTAGAAAGATACCCATCATACTAGTAGGACAGGACGACCACTGTGGGGTAACTTATGGCAACTGCACATGTACAAATAGTGCTGCAAGAACAGTGATCCCCCTAGCCTGCTACAGTGCTACCCCTCATACTAGTAGGAAATCAGGGCCACTGTGTGGGAATTTATGGCAACTGCACATGTATTAATGTGCTGTGAAAACAGTGATCTCCCTAGCTGCTAGGGAGCTACCCATCATACTAGTAGGACAGGAGGACAACTGTGGAGTAACTTATGGCAACTGCACATATACAAATGGTGCTGCGAGAACAGTGATCCCCCTAGTCTGCTACAGTGCTACCCTCATACTAGTAGGACAGGAGGGCCACTGTGTGGGAATGTATGGTAACTGCACATGTATTAATGGTACTGTGCTATGAAAACAGTGATCTCCCTAGCCTGCTAGAGAGCTACCCCTCATACTAGTAGGACAGGAGGGCCACTGTGTGGGAATTTATGGCAACTGCACATGTATTAATGTGCTGTGAAAACAGTGATCTCCCTAGCCTGCTAGAGAGCTACCCATCATACTAGTAGGACAGGAGGGCCACTGTATTGAGGAACACACTACCACTGTAATTGAAAAACATAATAATAAAATGCAAACTCTATTGCATGACAGGAAAACTCTTACCAGCAATGGAGTTCCTTACTGTGCAGGCAAATCTGCTGCCACACACTACCTTGTCCCACCCCCACACAGTGATGCCTGTAAGCTCCCACCAGATGCTCTCATTACCATAATATGGTAATGACTAATGACACCTCATCTGCTCTCATGCCTATTAACTGTAATTTCTTTATGAATCACTGATTCAAGGTAGCTATGGTACAGTATGCTTTGCCAAAGAACTACACAGACAGTCGGTACAATACCCAACTGCCTGTGACACTGCCTGCCAGCCCAAGGAAAGAAATGCTAAGTATGTATCATATTACTAGGTGCTCTTATGCAGCACTCAATAAAATGGGAAGGCTGTCATATGCTACTGGAGACCTCATGATTCATGTCTATGAATCTTGGGAGTCTCCAGGAGTGCAGTAAATATAGTATGCATGATGCTTACAATCATCTGTGTGCTATACTTAGAATATTATGAGAAAAGTGAATATAGACTGAATATTACTAAAGAGGGGAAGAGTTAATTTAATAAGGGTAAAGCAGATAGAAGACTAGATGAATAACACTTTTTAAATTTTCATGATGACATATATGACCTATTAAGAATTGGTGTTTTGCATAAGAAATCAAATGCCTAACGGTAGAAAACAGGAACAAACTGTTGCAAAGAGAGGAAGTTTGGTTTGTGCTTAAGCATGACACAGCACAGCCAAAGGACATGAATAATGATATGACATGACATGGCATGGCATGCCATGTAAAGTGATGTTTAAGTGAAAAGTAGAGTCTTTCTGGATATTGCTGAGAACTTTATATCTTCTTTGTATATGTTTGTAAGAAGGAGTTAAATATGAGGAATGTGTTACCGAACAGTTATATTACTAGATTAGAGATTTGGTTTACTGTTTTAAAAAGCTCAACAAGAAAAAAGAATAAAGTTTAAAAGGCTTGAAGTAGAGCTGTAAAATAAAATTAAATAAAAGAAGTGAAAATGATAATCTGTCATTTTTTCAGGCTGTGGTAAAATAATTGTTAAAAAATGTTACAGTGAAAAGTGAGTTGTAGATTCTATACTCCATTTTATTTGCCAGATATGATGGTCCTGTTGTGAATGACTCTGGCCCTTAGCTGCTCTGACTTCTAGATATTCTAAAAATATTTTTTCTGCAGTGATTCCTTGAAATTTCCTATGGCTTAGGTTAAACTGACAAGTCAGTAGGTAGTTTACGTTCCTGTCATACTCCAAGAGCCTTGAAGGAGAATCACATCTATCTCTTCCATTCCTTCAAAAGCCTTGCTCTATTTGCATATTTATTAAAAACTTTAGTTAGTAGTTTTCTAAAATTGTTAGGATGATTCTCATTCTGCCCTTTTACTTCGTGCACCTTTAGATTTTGGAGTTCTTTATTCTTTGAAAGGGCTGAAATAATTTTCTCTCGTAAAGCCTCTTACATTGGCTGAAGTTGATGAATGTCTCTTTGCTTCCTTTTCTGAAAATTAAGCAGAAATATTTACATTTAAGAATCTTTATGCTTCAGTCATTGTTTGCCCCTGTCCACTTTATTTAGACTTTCTTCTGCTCCTGCCATCGTATTTCTTTGATTATTAATAATAATAATAATAACAATAATAACAACAACCAGTACTTAGTGCTTATATTTTTATTCCTTTGAGTAACATAGAACTTCATTAGCCTGAGACCAGAAGTGAAGCTCATTGTCTGAGGATGTTCAGTGTTATTAAAATACATGAAAGTGCTTACTAGGTACTGGTTATTTATTGTTTTTTAATAAAGCATTTCATTTTCCTCATACCAATATGGTTGTTTTTTAATGGCAAACTAATCAGAAGTCTGAACTGGTCTGTTACAAAGAAATATCTTGTATATTAAAAATTTAACTTCATAAATCATGGCTATGGTATGTTTAAGCATTGTTAAAAATACTGAAGTAAAAACAGGTAGACATATTTTGGAATATTATTAATTCCTGTAAATATTACTTTACTCTTTGTATTTCTTTACATAAATGGCATTTTTTCAGTGTTTATTTTGAGTATTGGGATATAAATAAAATCAATACATATACAATTATTTCACTTCAGATAAGAGTACGTTTATATAAAATTGTCAAGAGTTTGTAAAAACTGTGGGACATTTTTAAATAAATAAAATGCAAGTATTAAACTGTTTGTTTTGCCTAAATGACAATAGTTTAGTTTGTTTAGGAACAGAACTAATGCAGATTATACTGGCTTCAGTACTTGAAAGGCTCTGTGGCTCATCCTTCGTTAATAGTACCTTAAAAATCTGATTAAGTTTAATTCACATATTTCAAAACAAACCAGGGTAATCTGTTTCCATATGAGTTTTCTCTACTATCATGATGAGTTTAAATTCTTACACTTAATATAGAATCTGCAGCTGAGATTTTCTCACTCTCTCTCTCTCTATAATTTTATTTTAAGGCAGTTCTAAAAAAATATGTTATGAATCTTCAATTTTTCTATTTTATGAATTTTAAACTGGGACCAGATTCCAAAAGACTTGTGTATGTGATTTACAACTCCAGTGTAAGTCTATTTTATAGACAGGCCATACACTGTCCTTCTGATGAGACATTAAACTGAGGCCCCATCTGCCTGAGTTGGTGGTAGCTCAGGTGGATGTAAAAGACAGACAAAATGGAAAAAGAAGCGATGGCATGCTGAAATAATTTAGTAAAACTAAAGCTGTACAACTGATGTCTGAACACTTTGATAAGCTGTAAATCCAAATGTAATGTAAATGCTGTAAGCATTAAAAGTAAAAATGTTATACAAGGTTAAGCGCTTTCATCCATATTACATTCTGTGAACATCTTCAGAACCAAATGTTTGTAAAATTACAAAATCCAAACACCGACCACTATTTATGGCCACTAAATCAATTAATTAAACTAATAGTTAATTAAAAATCTTAAAGGCATATATAGCTGTGGAATTCAATACTCATACATCCATACATATTTAGCTAATAAAGCACTTCAATAAAAAGTATGACAATATAATCTAGTATACAATCATTGTAAAAATCTTATACGCAACTAAGAATTATAAAAGCCAGTCTATCATTCTAAAGAAGTTTTAATTATAAATCAAGAGCTTTAAGCTTTAATATACTAGCTATAGAAACATTTTTATTTAAACCTGGTGGGTCCTGAAAGTTCAAGCGTAATTGCCTCCATAACTCTCTAGATTCCAAGATCATTTCCCAGGGGCTGCCTCTAGGATTGGGTGAAACCTTTTCTGAAACAGCAAATCTACATATCTTACTCACTGCACATTGCGTTGTATGTTTATATAATGTATTGTTCAAATTCATTTTTTGCATATCATGTGTGCTCATAGAAACAGTTCTTTAGTGATCTTTCAGTTTTGCCTACATAGAATGCATCACTTTGATCACAACATGCAATATAAGCTACTCCTTTGGACAGGCAGTTACAACCATTAGCTAGTCAAATCTTTGGCTTAAACTGCCCTCCAGATAATTCAGCAGCCTCTAGTATATATGGACACTGATTACAGTGCCCACATTTCCTCATTCCTTTGATAGCCTGATTGGAATCGAAATGATTATTTCATTTTATTTATGATTTTATTCTTATTTACATTTGCTAACCGGGTAGTGTCTGACTGGGCAAGTAGCCCGTTTTCAGTGGAAACCCGGGGAGAAAAGCTCCAGTGCAGTACACAGATAATAGTCTAAGTTATTGAGAGTAAAGAATATTAAAATATGCAAATTTAACAAAATATATTATAAAGAAAATAAAATGTAATCATGTACAAATACATTATAAGAAAAATAAAATGTAATCATGTGCACCAGTATTAGAAAAAAATGCAATTAACAACATACCTAGGAGCAATTAGTGAGAAAAATCAAATAGTATAATATAGTCGAGTGCTAAGCAGATTATAACAGAGGGTATGCAACATAGTTTGATAAAGGAAAAACAGGAGTACAAGCACTAGCTACTAAACGTGCTGTGAGAAGGGAGCTGAGAAATAATAGGAGAGGGAAACTAGCCCGGAGCAATACATGGGCACAGCCATTTGCTACTGAGATCATCTTTTAGGCTTTTTTTTAAATGAGGGCATGTTGGGATCATTTTGGATGTGTTTAGGAAGAGTATTCCAGTCCTCGGCTATCTTATAGGAATAGAGGGAGTCATCATGATAGTTGTGTGACTGGGTGACCTTTAACAGTAGTCTGTCAGAAGACCTAAGGGACCTGCAGTTTGAGTTAGGTTGGATCAGGCTTGAGAGTACAGGGCTGTTACCGTGGATGTGTAAGATTTTGTGGGAGAAGGTCAGTTGGTTTAGTGTTAACAGGTTGGGAAGTTCCAGTCAGTTGAGCTGTTGAAGAATGGAGCATTGATAAGTTTTATGGGGCTGACTGGCTGCCTACTTAGGTTCATAGGTTGGTACTAGGCTATTGTCCCTAGGGCCTATACAAGCCTAGCCATAACAATTCACTGGATATTTCTTCCCACAGTATTTACTTCCTTGGACCCCTGTCTAGCAGGGTGACTGACATGATCCCCGGGGTGAATTTCCTATCTCCCATCCAACTGTCAAGGTCCTTTTGAAGAGGGCCAAGGAGGCGCTCTGTTTGACATGTATGGGCAGTCTGTTACAGAGTATGGGGAGTCTCCGGGTCAGGAACCTATCCCTCCAGCATGTTTTGTACATTGTGATGACAAGGTTTAGATCCCTGGAGTGTGTGGCTCTGAGGGATTGGGATTTCTCTAAGTGGAGCATGTCCTATTTTGTTATAGCAGGACTCTAGGTTATTAAGGTCAGCCTTGCATAGGTTGGTGAAGATATGAGGGCAGTAGAGGAGTGACTAGAGAGGGGTAGTGAGCTGAGCTTGGATGATTTGTTTGTGGAAATCATTAACTTAGTTTGTTTGGGTTTAGGATGAGTTGATGGTTGGAGAGATAATTTTCAATTTACTGGAAAAATATTTCCATTTTGAGTTGAAGTTCTTTGGGAGAAGGGGCTGAGCAGATGAGAGAGGAGTCATCTGCATATTGGATGATAGTGGCTAGTTGAGTGGTGGGATTTAGGTTGTTGGTAAATATGACAAAGAAGAAGGGGCATAATATGGATCCTTGTAGTACCCCAGTGGATACTGTTAGTAGTGGAGAGAGGTTGTTTTCCAATTTTCATAAATATTTTTAAATTTAACCCTTTCTTATAAATCACTTTTGGGCCATCACCCAATAAGTGGACTAAGTTTTTATCTGTTCTAAAAACCATCCAGTATTTCAAAACAATCTTTCTAACATCATTACTCAAAGGGTGATGTCTAATAATTAAACTTTTTGTAAAGTCAGGGTTACCTTGTGGGACCATCAGTGATTCTTTTTGCCCTAAAATGGGTCTAAATTTCAAAGGCCTAAGTGCTAAATCTTCATCTCTAATTTTCTCTACAAAATTACGTGGGTAACCTCTGTCTGTAAACATGTTAACTAGATGTTCACTTTCAATAAACAATATTGAATTGTCTGTTATCATCCTAGAAATTCTAACAAATTGTCCTTTTACCAAGGATCTTTTTTGAAATGTAGGATGGGAGCTGGAAAAATGTAGATAAGAATTTGAAAATGTAGGCTTTCTGTAAATATTAGACTTAAATTTACCATGTTCCTTATAAGCAGTTACATCTAAATAGTTAGCAACTGTTTCTAAAACCGTATGAGTGAATTTCAAATAGGTGGTGGTCGAGTTAATGTAGGCAAAAAATGTATTCAGTCTACTACGACTATCATCCCATCTCATCCAAATAATGGATCCATAGAGACCAGCGATTCCCTATTAGAACCGTGAAGGTCCACTTACGCGAATATAGAAATGTCGACACGTATTCAGCGAACCACGAAAACATTGATCATCCTGAAGCGAGAAATTCACAATGTCGAATCGTCATAGTTGGTCCTTCTGTGGTATAGCTCCTTAAGGTAAGTGTGTGATAGTTACGCACCTTAGGGTTAGGGTGCGGGTTAAGGTAAGTGCATAGATAGTAATGTATGCATGGTTTAGTGTAGGGTTAGAAGTAAGGTTTTGTTTAGTGTATGTATGTGGTTTATTTATTTTGTTTGGGTAGGTAGTATGTAGCGGGCGGTGGGGTTGGCTAACTATGATGATTTGAGATTTTGAATTTCGCAGTCTGCCGCGGTGGTGCAGTGGTAGCATTGTTGCCTCACAGCAAGAGGTTCCCCCCATTCGATTCTAGGCTGGAGTGCGGGGAGTGCCTTCTGTGTAGAGTCTGCATGTCCTCCCCGTGGTTGGGTGACGTTCAAAGAAGGTTGGACGTTGAGCTGGCACCACGGCGTTCATGAAAATCTACTGCCAATCATTAGTGGACCGGAGTTCCACTGTGTCGACCCCTAACCGGGAAAAGCCGAAAGACAAACAAGGGCGTTTGGTGCTTTCGCGGTTCGTGCAATATGTGTCACTGCTTTCGTATTCGCTGAAAAGGTCTTTCATGCTTATCATATAGACCTAGACCAGCAGTACCTAAAAGTTGAATTAAAGGACGTATTTTGCTCCCAGGCCTACATAGCAATATTGATCTAAATGAGTGCAAATACTGCACCCATTGCTGCACCCTGTACTTGGTTGTAATATTCCCCTTCAAAAAATAAAACACTGTTATCAAGCAAGCCATCTAATCATTAGAACAATCAGCTAGACTATCATTATCATCATATTTCTCTTCCTAAGCTCATAATTTGCCCCCAAACCAATAGTCTACTACAGCACCATCAGATCTTAAATGAATCATTGCTATTTTTTTAATCACTCACTATAGTGGTTAATCTTATCTAAATCTAATCTAAAAATGCAGAACATGGCTATCTTTTCCAGTTTCCTCAGTTCTGTGTGACATTTTTTTTTTGCTGTAGCCAAAACAATCCACAAAAGATGAATATGATCACTCTTAAGACACAAGGGTACCAGCACATTAAAAATCCTGTTCATCATGGATTGAATTGAAAAGGGCTACATGAAGACATTTCCAAGTAAAAATTATCTAAAATAGGGATGAAGTGATTTTAGCCAGCTCTGTCATAATGAATAATTTTTTATTTCTTCTTCTTCTTTCGGCTTTTCCCGGTTAGGGGTCGCCACAGCAAATCACCTGTCCGCTCACGATTGGCAGTGGAGTTTTACGGTGTCGAGTTGCCAGCCCAGTGCCCAACCTTCCACAGAAGGCACACACACTCACACACTCACACCTAGGGCCAGTTTAGAGTGTCCAATCCACCTACAGCATGTCTTTGGGATGTGGGAGGAAACTGGAGCACCCAGAGGAAACCCATGTGACCACAGGGAGGACATGCAGACCCCGCACAGAAGGCAACCCAGCCGAGGATTGAACTGGAGAACCTCTTGCTGTGAGGCAGCAACGCTAACCGCTGTACCACCGTGGCCACCCAATGAATAATTTTTTACTAATTTCAGAAAAGAGAATTCATATATAAAATCCCAATATGACTCTTATAAAGACATTTTATACAATAATAAACTTTTATATACATTATATAGATGAGATCTAGTAGAAAAAATATTTAACAGTGCTGATATACATTGTAAAAGATAGTAATAATATTTTATTACACTATATGGGATTATCTGTAATTATTGTGTAGTAACATTTCTTAAGCATTGAACTTCCAGCTAGTCTTGATTAGGAGTATTAAGTTTTTAAGTTATACTTCTAAAGACAGCAATGCTGAATTTTATATGCAGTAAGAACAAATGGGAGAATATTTTACTCCATTATGGTACTCTAAAAATATGATCCAACAATAAGACAAGCCATACTTTAAAATATAAACAGAGAAAATATATAATAGTTTAAATGTAAATATAGGTTCATAGGTTCATAGGTTGATACTAGGCTATCTACCCTAGGGCATTTATAAGCCTAGCCAGAGTGTGTTTGGCTTTCACCAACCTTTTAGATTAGTTGACTGTGCCTCTGTATAGTAGGTCACAGAAGATAGCCCTTTTAAGGTTAGTTTACTGTGCCTCTGTCTAGTAGGGACACAGAAGAGATCCCAGGGGTAAACCTACAATCTCCCATCCACTCGTCAAGATTTCTCTTGAAGAGGGTCATTAAGGGGCTCTGCCTAACATGGATTGGGATTTTGTTCCAGAGTGAGAGGAGCCTCTGGGATATGAATCTGTCCCTCCAGCCAGGGCCTAGGCAAACTAGGCGGCTGCCTAGGGTGCCGTAAAGGCGGCATCGTAAAGGGTGCAATTTCATGTTAAATCTCTCTTTCCAACATTGCGCCCTCCCCCACTTCCGTAATTCATTCATTAGGTTTCATAGCATATAGAATAACCTACAGTGCTAGCTATTCCATTCCCGCCCTACCCCCCAATGAGTTTTCAGTGGCTGCTCTTGGTTGGCATTATTTAAAGCATCCAATCAATGATGCTTTGGTACCATGACGTCCCTGGCTTCCTCCAGTCCAGAGTATATAATGCAGCTCACGCCCGCCTCTCATTCTTTCTTCATTGCTGAGGCGGGTGCATATTTATTGGCTGAGACTGAGTGGCATTACTTCCTGTTCTGTTCCTGATCGGTGACTCTCTGGATGGCGTCGGCATGGATTATCAGTGGACTAGCTCCCTGTACAACACGCAGGCTACCAAGTTGGACTTTCGTTTTTTTTTTCTCCTCGTGTCTCTTGTTGTTTGCTTCCCTTGGCTTTTGAAGGTAAGTCGATTCAGAAAAATGTTGGAAGTTTGCAGTAGAACTAGAGGGGATCTGTCTGGAATGGAAATAATGATTTTTTGAATATTTATTTATTTTCATTGACTGCAATGCATTATGCAACTAGCTGTTTAAATAAATCATGATCATATTTTGTGTAACTAAGCTGCTCCGTAAGTCTAACTTGTGGAATGGAATGATTTTTTTGAATATTTAAAAATCTGCACATGTTAGACTAGTACTATTTTCAGTGACTGCAACTAGCTGTTTAAATCATATTTTGCAGTGTAAGCTGCTCCCTAAGGCTAACTTGTTGTTTTGTGGGTCTTGTGCACACATTTTGATCTCGCTTACAATCGCAGCAGGCCGGCTTAATCACAGATGCAGAGTTACACTTCACTTGCACACTGATCCTTAATAATGTGGCGATAGGGTGATATTAATAATTATGCCCCAGTAGCCTGGGTCCGGACAGTGCCTTCTGATAGGGGAAGGAGCAGAGTACACAAGATGTGGTTCCACCCGTTTATTTTGTGTGTGTTCCAGCTTAACTGGTGTGGGGGTGCACTGTGGTTAATAGATACTGGGGATGGGAAACATGCAATGTGTCCACTCTAAAAATCTAATACCAGAAAATCATATCCAGTCTGCAGTAAAATAAGTCTACTGTTAGTGGAAAATGTAGAAACAAAACACTTTAATTTAATGGCATTTTGTTTGCAGTAACGTAACATTTTTGTACTAGAATGCATTATATTGTGTTTTAGTGAGCTCATGGGCATACCGTAAAAGATTATTAGTATTGGAAATGTTTTACATGTGCTCTCTTTACTTTTGTCGTTTTTATTCTTTTGCATAGTTAAGACTATCAATAGATGTCAAAGTCTTCTCTGAAAATGAACCACAATTAAATACTAGACTGAAATAAAGCATTGAAGAAATCGTATTCATGTGACTATACTCAGTTAATCCACATCGTAGGACAATTTCTTGGATAGGTTACTTGTATGTGGGTATTTCCATTTGTTTCTTAACTCTCTGTGTAACTACTCTTGTAACAGGGCATGGTATACATTACAACACTTAGCACTCTACCATTACTATAACCCCCTTTGTTAAAAGTAATAAATATAACAATGAAAAGAAAATTCTAGATGGTCTCAAAGTACATGCAGTATTTTACTCTATCTGGAGTTGAGGTATACTCATTTCTGGTAGTCATTTTAACACTCTGCAGTGTTTTCTCAATAAGCAGGATTTATTTTAAAGAAGCATAAGGTTCTTAACTGGACTCTAAGACAAAAGGAGGTAACATGCTGTGCTACACAGACAAAAACTGTCTGTTCATTCAACATAGTATCATTAAATCAATATGCCTCCTGCCTGACTACATTATAAGCAATGCTAGCCCATGAAGCCTTTGGTTCAAATTGCAAGGCATACACAATCTGAGGATGCACAGGACTTGAAAGCAGTTTAACATCTGCATATATGTATGTAGTAAAGGCTTTGTTGATGCTTACTAAGTACAGTACCTTACTAATTAAACATTTCTCAGCTTCTCAACACTCATCCAGCGTGTAAACTCTTATGTCATATCGTTCCCCAAGAAGTCTCCACTCCACAATGCAATTCTTAAATTATTTTGAATTCTGCAGGCCTTGTGACCAGAGTCACTGGCTCAAGCTGTCACCTTCCTGGCCTCTGATGCAGCCTAATTTACTACTGGGATCTCCATTATTGTGGATGGTGGGATATTCTCCAGGTAGTAGCTGTAGTCCCAGATTTTAAAGGCGCTGCTTTTGAAACCTCTATTCCTAAATTTGGAGTGAATGTATGCATGCATGAGGTGTAAGTTAGAAGGTGCAATAAATGCAACAAAAAAAACAGTTTAATGGAAAAACTAAGCTAGAGAAAGGTGCTACTGAGATGAAACTGACCACCTTCTTGTGGTGGTGTTTGTGTTACTCTTGCTGTTTTACTTGGAATGCTGATTTTCCACACTGATATTTTGATGGAAAAACTCAGCTAGAGCAGGGCGCTACTGAGATGAAAGTTGACTACCTTCTTGTGGTGGTGTTTTGTGTGTTAAACTTGCTGTTTTGCTTGGAATGCTGATTTTCCACGCTGATATTTTCTATTACAACTACCTCCGCAGATAACTGGTAACTGAGCTTTGTGCTACAGATGTTGGCTAAGCAATGTAAACTACCATTTAAAATGTCTTGTCTTAGGAAAACTGAGCAGTTCATTGTCAAACTCTATTATGTGTAGCATTTCGACCCAATATGTGGCTGCAATCCTTTTAATTGTATGGGTGACTACATGCATGCATACATTTTAGTACAATGTGGAGTATTTTTAATTCAGTAACAGTTCTACTTTCACATTATGATTATTTTAATTCCTGAGTATTCTGAGTAGTGGTGTGGTTCTATACAAAGAAAACAGAGAAAGGTATAGATCTTGCACATTTCAAACATTATTTGAATGTATGGGTAACTGCAAACTGACCCCTGGTTTAGCACTCTTGTTCTTCTTGGCTGTGGCAAAATGTAAATCTGCTCATTTTGATTTTTATTTATTTTATTTTAAATTTGTTGACTGGGATAGTCCGACTAGATACATATCCATTTTCAGCAGAGGCCCTGGAAGAAAGGCTCCACACAAAGGCACACAAGTTACAGTATATGCACAAACATTGTATTAACATAAAAGTTAGTCTCACATTTCAAGCTTATGAAGAATACAGTTTATATACAGAAATATATACAAATATGTTGGTCTCTTATCAAACCTATAGGTGTAGCTTGTATACAGAGTATCTGCAAAGATAATGGTTTCTCTTTTCAAACCTTAACGTAAGAGGGTAGTTGCTATGAATAAAATTGTAGGATTATGGAAGTGGATGAGGCTTAGTCATGGTTAGAACAAGGACATAACCAGTGAGTTTTAAAATACTGGTTTAGATTTTTTTGAACTGATTAAGGGAGGGGATCACAGTCAGGTCAGATGGGAGTGAAATCCTGGTTTTGCCTACTGAATTAGGGTAAGTAAGACTAACTGGTGGTTAACAATGTCAAAGGTCTTGGAATGATCGAGAAACAGGGCAGAAGATTGTTACAGTTGGAATTTATGACATTAGAAAAGGAGAGGATGGCTAACTTCTACATGTAAACATCAATGCACCCTGCAAAAAAGTTAATACTGTCTCATGACTGTAGATGAACGCTACACTAGCTAAAGATCAACCAGGTTTGTTAAGGAGAATTCAGCCTTCAACTGCAGTCAACTACACTACAAGGTGTCTTACAGGATGACTTAGATTTTCATGCATTTAAACACTGAAAGAACTGGAGTGTTTTGTGGGATTGGCCCATCTGTGGGCGTGGCTCAAAAGGGGTGTTCCTTGAGTTTGGTGTGGGTGGGCCTTAAGGGGCACCGGCGCACTACTTTGCCTAGGGCGCCGTTTCAGCTAAGGCCGGCCCTGCCTCCAGCATGTCCTATTTATTTCTGTGCTGAGGTTTAAGTCCCTGGAGCATGTAGCTCTAAGGGATTTGGATTTCCTGAGGTGGAGCATGTCCATTAATTCTGGTTTGGACATGGCTTTATACGTCAGGCACAGATCGCCTCTGAGTAGGCGGTAAGCAACTGAGTAGAGCTGGAGTTTCTTTAGCCTAACTGCGTATGGCATTTGTTTGAGTCCCTTGATCCTCTTGGTAAGGTACTTTTGGGGTCTTTCCAGTTGCTGCAGGTGTCGGGTAAGGTACATCCCAAATGGGGCATTGTATTCAATTATGGGCCTGATGAGTGATGAGTAGAGGGGCACAATGACCTCTCTTGATCTAGATGTGAACTCTTTCGTGATAAGGTGGGCTATATAGAAGGTCTTTCTAACCACTTTGGCAACGTGATTGTCAAAGGAGAGATTGCTATCTATTTGGGTCCCCAAATCCCTAATTACTTCTTCCGTACTTAATGGATTACCACCTATGTGGTAATTTGTGGGCACTTTATTTTTTCCAAAGGGGATGACTATGCACTTTTTGACATTTAGCTTTAGGCCATGGCTCTTGCACCAGTTATCCGTCTCTGTGAGACCCTTTTGGAGGATGCTTGTGTCAGTCAGTGAGTCGATTATGGCACGCAGTTTGCAGTCATCTGTGAACTTGGTCAGCCATAGTCCTCCCATGTTAGCCTGTACCTCAGAGAAATATATACTGAACAAGAGAGGTCCCAGGACTGAGCCTTGTGGGATGCCACTTGTAACTGGTTTAGAGTCTGACATGGCACCTGCAATTCTGACCATGTGGGTTCTATCCCTGAGCCAGTTTGCAACCCATCTTGTGACATAGGGGTTGATATTTAAGCTGGTGAGCTTATTTATGATGCCCGAGTGGGGTATTGTGTTGAAGGCTTTTACGAGGTCCAGGTAGGCTGTGTAGACTACCTTCCCTTCATCTATGGCCTTGGTGACCGTTTCAAAGAAGTCGACCAGGTTCAAGAGGCAAGATCTGCCCTTAACAAAGCCAAATTGGGTAGGATCCAGTGTTTGGAGGTTCCCAATGTCTTTGTTTATGAGTTCCATGATGATATGCTCCATAGCTTTGCAGACCAGGCTAGTCAGGCTTATAGGGCGATAGTTTCCGGGGTTCGTTGTGGCACCACCTTTGTGGAGTGGGACCACTGTTGCTGTACGCCATTCCTTGGGTACATATCCTGTAGTGAGGCTGAGATTGAACAGTGACTTTATGTGAGGGTTCAGTTCTTCTTGGAGCTCGTGTAAGACGCAGCCCGGGACACCGTCCAGTCCCATTGATGCTGTGTTTTTTGCTTTGGAGAGGGCAGCTCTCACCTGTGCATCTGTGATGTCAGGGAGGCTAGACATTTGCTCTTTTGGGGAGGAAGGGGGGGAGAAGTTTGCACTGAACCTGTCTGCCAGGATGTTGGCAATGTCTGTGGGTTCAGTGTATTTTTTGTCATTTTGCACTAACTCAGAGCATATCTGGGAGTTGCCACCCAGGTTCTGTGGGTATCATGAATCCTAGATGACCCCAAACAATTACCACCATTAATGAAAGTATAGCAGCATATATTTCAAATACTATCAGATTTATCAATTTGGGTTCATCCACTGTAATGGACTTCTTCCCATGCATGGATGACAGTTATCTCTTTAACTTCTAAGTTTTCAGCTATCAGTCAAATAATTTGGTAGTAGTTTTAAACGCTATTTGACTGTTTCTTTACTGTGTATGATTTTGTGGGAGAAGGCCAGTTGGTTTAGTGTTAACAGGTTGGGAAGTTCCAGCCAGTTGAGCTGTTGAAGAATGGAGCATTAATAACTGTTATGGGGCTGACTGGCTGCGTACTTAAGTTCATAGTTTCATAGGTTGGTACTAGGCTATCGTCCCTGGGGCATATACAAGCCTAGCCATGACAATTTCCTGGATATTTCTTCCCACACTATTTACTTCTCTGGACCCCTGTCTAGCAGGGCGACTGACATGATCCCCGGGGTGAATTTCCTATCTCCCATCCAATTGTCAAGGTTCCTTTTGAAGAGGGCCAAGATGGCGCTCTGCTTGACATGTATGGGCAGTCTATTCCAGAGTATGGGGAGTCTCTGGGTCAGGAACCTATCCCTCCAGTATGTTTTGCACATTGTGATGACAAGGTTTATATCCCTGGAGCGTGTGGCTCTGAGGGATTTGGATTTCTTTAAGTGGAGCATGTCCTATTTTGTTATAGCAGGACTCTAGGTTATTAAGGTCAGCCTTGCATAGGTTGGTGAAGATATGAGGGCAGTAGAGGAGGGTAGATAGTAGGTGAGATCTGGCCATGGCTATTCTAGCTTCATGTGAGATGAATGGTGTGGCCCTATAGAGTGCTTCTAGTTTGGTGTGGACTTTTTAAATTGTTATGGAGATGTGTATATCAGGGTCTATATTATTTCAGCAAACACTTAAAATAGCAAATGCTGTTTAATTGACCAATAAAGTCGAAATACCTAAATCTTGAACACGCAGAACAATGATTTTTTTTCCCCAGGGAAAAACATTGCTAATCCATAAAAAAAATAAATAAATAAATAAATAAAAATGTGAGGCTTCGCTCCCCAATCCCCCATGTGGGTAGCTGTGCCTTCCACCTCCCCCTACTTAAATATACCAACTCCAGGATTGCACTATAGTGGAGGAAATGGAAAAATCCCGAACATGGCCCAGTGATTTTTTTTTTCCCTGGGAAAAAGTCAGTCATTGTTTTGGGATTTAGGGATGACTTTTTGGGGATTATTCTTCCTATTTTAAGCATTTGCTGAAATAATTTGAGATTTTATCATGTTTAGCTTCCTCTATGTAACTCCTAGGAGTTTGTCTGTTTAGAGGTTCACTTTGGTACCATTAAAAGGAGTGAGTCTTGGTTTTGATTTGGGATAGGATCCATGTTCCTGTAAGTCTTACTTAGTTTTTTTGGGGGTAAAGGATTGGGTGGTTGGAGAGTATTTTCCACTGCCTGGAAAGAGTTCCATTTTGGTTGAAGTTTTTTGAAGTTTGTTTTGAGCAGATATGAGAGGAGTGGTCTGCATATTGGATGATAGTGGCTAGTTGAGTGTGGATTTAGGTTGTTGGTAAATAGACAAACCAAAAAGGGGCCTAATATGGTCCTTGGGTACAAGAGTCCCCTGTTGGTAGTGGAGGCCAATTGTTTTCCCATCTTGATAAATATTTTACAGTTTATTTCCATACATCAGTTTTGAGCCATCTCCAATAGAGCACTAAGTTTTTATTGTCCTAAACATCCAGTATTTTAGTAGTTTCAACATCATTACTCAAAGGGTGTTTATAATTCAATGTTTGTAAGTCAGGGTAACTTGTGGGACCATCGGTGATGGTCTTGTAAAAGGGCCTTAATTTCAAAGGGTCCCACTGCTAATCTTCACATGAAATTGTCTCCAGAATTACTTGGGTAACCTCTACTGGAAGCTTTTATAGATTTTCCCTTTAAATAAAATATTGAATCCCTGTTATGTCCTAGAAATTTTAAAAATTGTCTTTGCAGGAAACCCTTTTTAAATGGATGGGAGCTTGGATCGTTAACAGTTTGAAAATGTTGGCTTTCTGTAAATATTCAAAATTTACATTGAGAAGCAGTTACATCAAATATTAGGAACTGTTTCTAAAACCATACCCTAGTGAATTTCAAATGTGGTTGTCTATGAAATGTAGGATTAAATGTAGCCAGCTAAAAGACTATGGTGGCAAAAGAGATCTCTTCCAAATAATGGGTCTAAAGCCCAGCGGTTCCCATTAGCACCCTAAGGTCCAAATTTATGCAAATAAGGAATGCGTCCCAGGTATCAAAAACCCTGGAAAACATCGATGACCCTAAGCAAGTCAAAATTTGAATCATTTTGGGCCCTTTCTGTGGTATAGCTCGTTGAGGTAAGATGCTATAGTTATGGCTTTAGGGTTGGGGCTACTTCGGGAAGTGCATCTAGTAATGTATGAAAGGGTTTAGTGTAGGGTTAGACTAGGGTTTTCTAGTGTATGTATGTGGTTTATTTGTTTTGTTTGGGTGGTGAGTGCTTGTGGTGGTTTGGCACCTGAAGTTTTAGATTGACCTTTCCTTGTTGCCTGGGCAGTTCGGCAATATGTGTCCTGTTTATATTCACCTATTACAAGGTATTTATGCTTATAATATAGCCCAGGGCTGTGTTGCAAACATTTTGAATTAAAGGACTATTTTGTTAGGTCATAGCAATATTGCTTGAGTCATACTGGAGCCTTGCTGCCCTTGGGGTTGTTATTCCTTCAGTATGATTTTGGTGTTATCAAGTTTGGCTTCTAATCATTAGACTATCAGTAGACTGGTTTGTGGTGTGTTGTTTCCTTACTCCAAACTTTGCCCAAAACCAACAGTTACTAGAGCACCTCAGATCTTAAATGAATATTGCATTCTTCAATATTTGACTTGTTGGGAGGAGGTGGTCTGTGTACATAAGGCAGTTGTAACATTGCTCAAGATTCCCAGATTCACCAGCTGGACTGGAGAGTAAACCTGAAACTGACTTTTGGACATGCCAGAATAGTATAAGGAACTACTTTTTGACTGATCAAAAAGGACCAATAGGGAGCCAAGTACTTAAAGGGAGTATAAGAGGGTGTAGTGCTTTAGTTTATTAGTGCTTACTTATAAGATTACTTATATGAGCAACTGCAGGGCTTTAGAATGAAAATAGAGTGCTTACTTTGAGATTTAGAACAGTTCTAAGGGAAAAAGTGAAGAGCAGACTTTGTGGAGCCGGGAATAGTTTAAACCCATTTAAGTGGTGCTGCCTGATGCTGCGCTATGCGCAAAATCATGCAAAACCACACAAATGCGGGTTTTAAAGCAGGGAAACTGAAAGAGATAGGAATTGACCCAAAACGGCCAATAAGCTACTAGTTTCAGGGCTGAGACCACTCCTCCAGGGACAGATAGGCTGCTCAAAGCTCCCCACTCTCACTGGTGAACAGAGAAGCTTCCTCCTATCCAAGTAAGGATATGGGCAACACAGGAAACTATACCACAGTCCGGAATTCAGCAAAACCTGAAATCTGGACTAATCTATTTCAGCAAAGGCGGGAAAAGAGAATATTTTTATTTTTTTTTTTTGTTTTATTTATAAGAGACATTTAATAGTTTTACACCAAAGTTCAGATATGTAAACTCAGCAGGATGACAAATGCTCAGTTGAAAGTAACTTGCAATAATTAGCATCATCTTATAAGAAGCAATATTTAATAACTGATCTGAAAATTTATTTATTTAATTATTTATTTATTTATTTATTTATTTATTTATTTATTTATTTATTTATTTATGATTTTGATTTAAACAATGTGAAGTTCCTTCTGTTTAACATCATTTGAGGACTCCAACTACTGAACCAAAACTTTGGAAATAGAGAGTACTCTATAGATTTCAGGATACCTAGTACCTTTAGCTCCCAAATAATACATATGATTTTTACTATTATTCTTGGTCTATAAGGAGACCAAAGGAAGGAAAATCAAATGTTATTTATTTGCTTAATTAGTGATTTATTAGGTAACCAAGATGTAATCTGAATTATATAAAGAAATTTAGTGAGCACTATTATATTTATCAACTATAATTTGTCATCAAATGTAAAAATCATTAAGCTTAGAATTATTCATTAAATTACCAAACTGGATACCTGTAAAAATATATAGATAAGAATTTGAAAATGTTGGCTTTCTGTAAATATTAGACTTAAATTTACCATGTTCCTTATAAGCAGTTACATCTAAATAGTTAGGAACTGTTTCTAAAACCATATGAGTGAATTTCAAATAGGTGGTGGTCGAGTTAATGTAGGCAATAAATGTATTCAGCTACTAAGACTATCATCCCATAAAGAAGATCTCATCCAAATAATGGGTCTATAGAGACCAGCGGTTCCCTATTAGAACCGAGAAGGTCCACTTATGCAAATAAGGAAACGTCGACACGTATTCAATGAACCGTGAAAACATCGATCGTCCTGAAGCGCGAAAGTCAAAATGTTGAATCGTCATAGTTGGTCCTTCTGTGGTATAGCTCCTTAAGGTAAGTGTGCGATAGTTATGGACCTTAGGGTTAGGGTGCGGGTTAAGGTAAGTGCATAGATAGTAATGTATGCAAGGTTTAGTGTAGGGTTAGAAGTAGGGTTTTGTTTAGTGTATGTATGTGGTTTATTTATTTTGTTTGGGTAGGTAGTATGTAGCGGGTGGTGGGGTTGGCCAGCTATGATGATTTGAGATTTTGAATTTCACAGTTTAGGGCGTTCGGTGTTTTCGCAGTTCGCGCAATATGTGTCACTGTTTTCATATTCGCTGAAAAGGTCTTTCATGCCTATAATATAGACCCAGCCCAGCAGTTCCTAAATGTTGAATTAAAGGACGTATTTTGTTCCCAGGCCCACATAGCAATATTGACCTATATGAGTGCACATACTGCACCCATTGCTGCACCCTGTACGTGGTTGTAATATTCCCCTTCAAAAAAGAAAACACTGTTATCAAGCAAGCCATCTAATCATTAGACTGATCAGCTAGACTACCTTTATCATCATATTTCTGTTCCTAAGCTCATAATTTGCCCCCAAACCAACAGTCTACTACAGCACCATCAGATCTTAAATGAATCATTGCTATTTTTTTAATCACACACTATAGTAGTTAATCTTATCTAAATCTAATCTAAAAATGCAGAACATGGCTATCTGTTCCATTTTCCTCAGTTCTGTGTGACATTTTTTTCTTGCTGTAGCCAAAACAATCTACAAAAGATGAATATGATCACTCTTAAGACACAAGGGTACCAGCACATTAAAAATCCTGTTCATCATGGATTGAATTGAAAAGGGCTACATGAAGACATTTCCAAGCAAAAATGATCTAAAATAGGGATGAAGTGATTTTAGCCAGCTCTGTCATAATGGATAATTTTTTACTAATTTCAGAAAAGAGAATTCATACATAAAATCCCAGTATGGCTCTTATAAAGACATTTATACAATAATAAACTTTTATATACATAACATAGATGAGATCTAGTAGAAAAAATATTTAACTGTGCTGACATACATTGTAAAATATAGTAATAATCTTTTATTACACTATTTGGGATTATCTGTAATTATTGTGTAGTAACATTTCTTAAGCACTGAACCTCCAGCCAGTCTTGATTAGAAGTATTAAGTTTTTAAGTTGTACTTCTAAAGACAGCAATGCTGAATTTTATAGGCAGTAAGAATAAATGAGAGAGTATTTTACTCCATTATGGTACTCCAAAAACTTGATCCAACAATAAGACAAACCATACTTTAAAATATAAACAGAGAAAATATATAATAGTTTAAATGGCAATATTTGTAAGAGATGTTTAATAGTTTTACACCAAAGTTCAGATATGTAAACTCAGTAGGATGACAAATGCTCAATTGAAAGTTACTTGAAATAATTAGCATCATCTTATAAGAAGCAATATTTAATAACTGATCTGAAATTTTATTTATTTATTTGTTTATTCTTGCTTTTGATTTAAACAATGTGAAATTCCTTCTGTCTAACATCATTTGAGGACTCCAACTACTGAACCAAAACTTTGGAAATAGAGAGTATTCTATAGATTTAAGGATACCTAGTACCTTTAGCTCCCAAATAATACATATGATTTTACTATAATTCTTGTTCTATAAGGAGGCCAAAGGAAGGAAAATCAAATGTTATTTATTTGCTTAATTAGTGATTTATTAGGTAACCAAGATGTAATCTGAATTATATAAATAAATTTAGTGAGCACTATTATCTTTATCAACTATAATTTGTCATCAAATGTAAAAATCATTAAGCTTAGAATTATTCATTAAATTACCAAACTGGATACCTGGAATGATGACTGAAATACATTGCATAAGACAGGGTGTACAACTGAGAACATCATGATAAAAGCACCCCTTCACCACACACACAGACTCCAGCAAGTGACAGAATATCATCACATGACAGTGAAAAGCCTCCCTCACATTTGCACCTCTCATAAATGCATGCACCTTTCCTCAGCAAATAACCTGAAACCTAGTATTCTCATGCATAAATTAACAAGTAACACTAAATCCAGATTTTCAACAAGAGATGCCCTCCCATACAGCCGTTTTCCCCCCTTGCATTCTAATAGTATGTAAGCATCTATGCAGTCTTTTAGTGAAACAAAAGTGAAGCCTACAGAACATACAGAGACTTAAGTAAATACGGATTATTACACTGTTGAGAACTAAGTCCCTCTCTTGCATTGCTGCAGACCTGGCAGTTTATTCATACAAAAACAAATGCTTAAACTTACGATAATTAATTTGTGTGTGTTGTGAAACCTCCTGTCTTAGAACAGCAGCAAAATGAAAATGAACTAGAACACTTAAAGAAGACACAATGTTGCCGCCATGACGTGCATACCAGCTAAACAGCTTGGTCATGTCCAGACAATTATAAAGTTAATGACTGTGTATCACATATCCCCAGAACCACAGGATCTAACAATAACTGATTTTCCATTTTTAAGCAGGAGTGCCATTTGCATTCAAAGAAAAAAATCATTTCTAGACAGAAATTAGTATAAGAAAATGAAGGTGCGTCAACTGAAATCTATAAAAAAGTAAGGTGCCTCCAAATTATCCTCTGAAAGGGTTCACAAATCCTCATCCATGCAGTTGTTTTTGCAGTAACACAACCTTAGAGGCCAGTAGTATTTTGATGAAATTACTTATTATTGTCAATTCATCAAGAAAGGATGCTGATGCTTTGAGTAATGCATAGGTTTTAAGTAAGTTAAAGTCGCAGGATAATCCACAAACAACTTTATTCAGTTAAGTGCTTTCGTTGATGACAATAGTCGAACTTCGTCAGAACAGAATAAACACAACATAAGATGATTTAAACAAGTTTATAGTCATGTGGCAACAAAATCAGCTACTATGTACTGAATAAAATAGGATGCAAAAGACTAAAAGGCATAACATATATTTTGAAAACATGCCATTAATAGAATAATGGCTTAGAGTCTTCCTAGTTTCTGCATTGGACTATCCTGTGTGTGTTTTAAGGGTTTTGCTCCAATACTCTTTATGCAGCCTCTGTGTTTTGGCTCATAGGTAAGTACTAGGCTAGCTGCCTTTGCAGGCCATTTTAGGCCTAGCCAAGTTCCCTTTTTGTGTTTGAATTAACCTATCCCATTTGGTTAGAAATTGGCTTTACCCATCCCATGGTCAATAATTATATTAACTGGATCATACCACAAATAATTTGAGGGGACCCATGCATGGGATAAAGAATTTATGAGCTGTCTCTATCCAGTAGTAGTACAGGGGGCAGTTTTGGGGTACATTTTCTGTTTACCATCCATAGATCCAAGTCATACTTGAATATGGATGAGGACAAACTTTGTTTTATGTGGATGGGGACTCTGTCCCAGAGCAGTGGTATCCTCTGCTCTGGGACAGACTCTCTCCAAACTGTTCTGTTGATGTTTCAATAGAGGTTTAGATCCCTAGACTGAGTATTTCTGATGCCATTTGATTTGCTGATGTGCAGTAAATCCATCAGTATTTGGTCTGAGGATGCCTTGTATGTCAGACACAAGTTACGTCTATCCTTTTATTAAGGTACCTCTGTGGACGTTCCATTTGCTGCATGTGTCTGGACTGATACATGCAAAAGAGGGCATTATATTAAATTACTGGCCTAATGAGGGCTGAGTAAAGGGGGGCAATGACATCACTAGATCTAGATACAGTCCTTTTGTTTATAAGCTGTGCGATATAGAAGACTTTCTTACAACAATGGACATGTGTGTCATAAAATGCCAACTTTTGTATTGCCTTTGTGTGTGTGTGTGTGTGTGTGTGTGTGTGTGTGTGTGTGTGTGTATATGTAAGTATGTGTGTACATATACAATCACTTACAAAGACAAAAAATACTTCATTTTCAGCAAAAAAGGTAGCAGGTTTTCAGCAAAACAGTTTTTGCTTGCAGTCCTAAACCATTCCTACATAAATATAAAATGCATATAAGGGGACCACTGAGACTTTTCATCTCTAGCAGGATACAAATAGTCAAATGTATATTTGCACACATAGCCAATTGTTAACATTTAATCTTTGTAATAAACAGCTTTACATCAATTATCTGTGTCTAAATGTATGACTTGCTCATTTATCTTCAATGTCTTTGCTTGTAAAATATATAATTATCTAACAGTTATTGAAAATAAATGTTGGACAAATTATCACACCATTAATTAATGTTTTTCAAATTACTGTCCAAGCCCCTAAACCTATTAAATTAAGTAAAGGAAAAAACATCTCCTCCCTAGCCCTGCATAAAAGAATGACCTGCATATTATAATCTACCTCAAGATCATACAGAACCACAAGAACAAAAAACACAGCTGAAATCTTAGCAGCAAAACTCCCGCCAAACACAGCACCAATGTACTTTTAAAAAATATAAGTGTGAAACAGGTGAATACATTAAATGTGAGGGATTGCATTAAAATAAGTAAGTTGTATCATAACATCCACCATATTAGTGAATTTTGCAGTGTGCCAAGTGGGAGGGAAAGAAAAAAGAAACTGAGGCAAGAAGAAAATAGTTCAACCCAAGGTAAAGTACACCAAAAGGCGCCAGAAGTCAGATCACATAAACACTGGACTGTGTCAATAGGGAATAGAATAAATGGCAAGAAACCACTAAAGATTCATCAATGACTCAGAACAAAGCAGTAGTAATGTTATCCAAAAGCAGTATCCAAAATGAATTCTACCAAATGTTAAAAAACTTGGAACAAGAGATTGTATTACACGAAAAGAAGAGACTTGAGGCAAGTGATTGTTATCATGGTAGTGATTGTTATCATGGCAGCCACTGTATAAATCAAAGCTTTTAGTGAGGAGAGGAAAAATTAAAGGTGGAAAATCAAGAGTAGAAAAGAGTTCAAGCCAAAAATTGATTATTTTGCAAAGTATTACCATCATCTTTCAAAAGCAAATAATGGATATTTAAATGCAGTTGATAAATCAAACATGACCTTATATAATGAGATGGATAAATAATGTAAAACAGTGAACAATTATTTGCAGTGAATAGAAATAGAAAGGGGTCCCTCTGCTCTTTGTAAACAAAAAGTAAAAAGTGATATATGTCACTGCTTATTCCAAAATGTTAACAATTCTTTCACCAGCTGGAAGAATAAAGAAAGTTTAGTAAGATATGAAATACACTCTTACTTTTCTATTTTAGAGTTTTACCAAAGGGCATCAAGCTTTTCTCTTTTCCATTTTCTTAACCGAGCAATCATTATCAAGCTTAATAGTGTTGCTACCTACTTAAAAACAAACAGTTCTCAGAATCAGTTCATTACCAAGGAAGGATGTATATCTAACAATAATACAACTAGTGATGGAGTTTAATTTTGGGGATAATGTCCTCAGAGGCTTGCAAGACTTCTAATTCCTAAAGACGCATCTTCTTGTAATTTATGACTTTGGGTAATTGAGCACTTAAATGCTAATCATATTACTACCTTTCAAGTTTTTAAGTACTCCAAAGAATTCTGACTTCTTAAGTTTTTTACAATCACCAGCTGATTTGTTTTAGTAAAAAAATCGAATGTCCTCTTCTGTTGACTTATCATCAGTCACTAAGTGCATTCTTAATATCATTAATCAGATTGCTCTGTTGATGAAGCAGAGATTTAAGCAGTACAGTGTGATTAAGCAGTTGATCTGCACAAAAGTCCATTTTACACTGATTTTCAACATTGCATCCTGGACAGAGGGAACTACTTGCTGCATGTGACTCTTAAAATAGAATTCAGCTTGAGAGTTCTTTAAAGTGTTTTTTTTCTGGTCAATCCTAGTGGGTTAATTCACCAAAATCTGAGGAAAGCAACTGGAAAAACAACACGGTTAATAGAAGTTTAATGCAGTGATGGTGAACCTTTTGGGTTTGGCGTGTCAAAAGTTCCTGGCACAAAATAATTCAGTGCATTTTACATGAATAATGAATGCAAAAGCAGTGTCTTTGGTAACTCGGGTGTTGGTGATCGCTGACGTGTCAACCAAAATGTTGTGGCATGTGTTACCTTTGACATGTGTGTCATAGGTTTGCCATCACTGGTCTAAAGTAAATTAAGTAAATTGAGTTATTTCCAAAATGATTAAGAATCTTGTAGGAGCAGGACTTTTTTTCTGTCAAATTTTAGTTCACTGGAGGAGCATCTGAAGAGAGATGTTAACAGATGTTAAGCATTCGCCATCTTGTACTGATTGCATTGAAACTGTAATCCCCCATTTTATTATTGTAAGATAACATGAATTCAGCATGTTGAATATTGGATTCAAAAAGGTTTGAGCTGACACTGTGGAGGGCCTCTACCACCATGTAATGTTACCTCAAACCTACAACTGTGTTCTGCACCCAGTATGATATCATGTGGGGTGGGTTAGGGTGGTGGAATATGACTAAATAACATTGAAGTGCACATGTGGCACACTATGCCCTAGACAGGTAATGGAGTTTAAATGTATTCTCTGTTAATGAATCTTATTACCTGTTTGTGACACATTCCAAAGCCATTTGATCCAGACTTAGAGATCAAACAGACTCCAAACACAGACATCCCCACATCACTGCCTTTATATGACCTATAATAAAGCATCTATAAGAGGATAAACTCACTCAAGCATACAGTAACACAAACACAATGAGCAGCATGCTGTGATAGTATACAGGTATGCAGCCATAGTGTGCAACATTTACACCAGTGAGCAGCACTCACAGTGATTCTTTGGTTATAAAAGGAATCAGTACAATTGCCACAGAACTGCGCATGAGCATAGCAGTCGCTTAGTATACCAGAGCACCATTTTGTTTCTGAAGAGTATATAAGCAGTGTTATGGACATTCCCAATGCAGTGCTTGTAGGTAAACTGTCAACATACAAGAAAGATGCCATCTAATGCTAGAACATCGCATTGAAGCCAGTGGGCTGTATTTGACCAAAATCCATTAAATGGTAAGCCACTCCAATTTATACTTATCCTGAATTCTGAGGCAGTGAGGGAGAACCTTCTTACAGAACAAGGTGTAAACCTGATTCCTTATTAGTATATGCTGCACGAAGAATTGTATAGGTTGCCCTTAGAAATGGGTGGAATGAGAGACCAGAGTAGTTTGTTAACCCAAGCATAAAGTCTTTCTGAATTTAGCCTCAAGTTCCCAGTGCCTTCCTGCCCTGCCATGATGTACATGTATATACCATTTCTCCTGCATACTTATCCAGTTTCTAAACACCTTCCACAATTCTCTTTACACCTTCCACAGTTTAATAATTATATGTGAACAATGCTGGCTGCTGGCTGCCAGACCACAGAGTCTGCCGCATTCTTATGGCTTCATCTGGGATTTTCTCTGACCTTTATCACTTGGTCTGTATATATTTTTATTCTGGTAACTTTAGCTGGTTGGGCTGCTAGAATTTTGATGTTTTTGCACTTTCAGTGCCTGGTTTTCCTTGAAGGAAGGATGTGAAGGGACAGAAAACTGGCAGTGGTTCTGGACATTTGCAGTCCACATGCGTGAACACAGTTATAGTAGAAGAGGTAAAAGTGGTGATTATGGGCATGGAGCAATGTGGTGGGTACACCCATGGACTGAAGCAAGTGGGGGCAAGACTGTTATATCTCCTGGCTGAAATGAAGGTTGGTTTATTATTCACTCAGCTGCCCTGATATGTGAGACATTGACATTTTCGTTTCAAGGAATTGCATTCTATAGTCTATTAGCATTTATTGAGTGAGTGTGTTTTAGTGTTAGTGATAGAAATTAACTTTTGTGGGCTATGTTTTGGCATTCTGGCTGCCAATTCTTAGGGGATTAAAATTATTAAGATTTTAAACATCATAGAGGTTTTAAGAAATGTTTAAATGTTAGATATTGTTTTTACTAGTACTTTTTTGGGCTTCAACTTTTTTGAGTTAGCAGCAATTATTATTGGATTAATTTATCAGCAATTATTATTTTACATTGTTACCCTTTTTTGTAACAGTTTCTAGTTCGATTACAGTTTTGTTTGATGGAATGCTTATGCTAATGGGAAGTGTTTTAGCAAATTACTACATATTTTATTCTTTGGATTTATAAGCAGTTTGTTATTCCCTGTTGTCTGAGTGATCGTCTGATGCAACATGCTGTGAAAATAATCGCTATAATAACCCTGAACTTGACATTAACATCTTTAATCCTACAAAAAGCCCTATTCCAAATTGATTCCACTTTTATTATACAATGTCCTCCTTTTTACAGTTAATTCCTTTCCACATTTGTTATGCAGTGCTACATACTACACAAATTTAGAGAATGCTCAGTGGTGCACAGACCAATGCATTCATACGAAAACCTATCCTTGGTTGCCTTAAAGGCTAGTATCATATTACCTGTCAACTTTATGCATTCGAAGGAATACAGCTCCAGTCTCTGAATCCTCTATGGGTAATCTAATCCTTGCATTCCTAAACTTTTCTTGTGAATTACTGATTTATTCTTTCAATTTCCTATTCATCTTTGTACTATACAAGTACTGTAGCATATTCTCATATTCTGAAATTGGTCAAATTAGACTAACAGGGTACAATTAGGATGACCAGACTTACATTAAATATGAATCTTAGTAAACCATCCATTTTTATTCTGGCCTGCTTACATATTAATCTGTATGATGTACAAAGGTAGTGTAATTATCCACTTTTTGTTGTGTCTTTCGGCTTTTCCCGGTTAGGGGTCACCACAGTGGAACTCCGGTCCGTTAATGATTGGCAGTAGATTTTCATGTGCCGAGTTGCCAGCTCTGACGCACAACCTTCAACGAAGGTACGCCCATTCACGCATGTCTCCAGACAGAAGACACTCTAGCTGAGAATCGAACGGGACAACGTCTTACTGTCAGGCGACAGTGCTACTGCAGCACCAGTGTAATTATTCACTGTGATACCCAAATCCATGCATTTGTCTTTATTTACTCTGTTGCTCCCCATCTGTAGCTTTTTTCACTTTTTTTCTACCACATCTCATAATCCTACAGTTTCCTAAGTTTATTGCATATCCATTAGCAATCAACCACTCTTTCACCTTATTAAAGGACTCTTGCGGGTTTAAGTAGCTCTTTTTGAACCCTGTATAAGATATAGTTTTTATATTATCTAAGGCATAATATACACCAACTGCATTTTATAACTGGTATATCATGGATATAATGAAAACAGTAGGTGCTCAGTATCGAACCCTTAGGGACTCTATGCCAATAGAAAACAATCTCCTGCTTGACATTAAACATAACTCTGAATTGTTTTCCATATTTCCAGGATGAAGTCCATGTCACTAATGCCTTACCAGTCCTGAAAATTCATAGTCTGTTAATTAGTAATGTATAATAGTTGTTGAACTGATACCAGCCACTGACCCTTCCAGCAGTCTTTGCACAAGGAAAATGAGGTCTGTGTATTTACAACCTTAGATTCTTGGCCTGCCACAAATTATAACAACTGTTAAACCAGTAGCAGTCAATCTCACATTTAGCAGTGCCTATACAAAAAAGATAAAGTTTGTGTATTTGATTTAAGAAAATTTCATAAGCTGTTCTGAAAGTGGATAAACTGACATTAGCCAGTGATGTTCCCAGTGGTCCCTGTACAAGGAGTATAATGGAACCATATACCATTTCACTTAAATGAATTGTGCAAGCTGTACAGTTTATCACTTAAAATTAACTGCTCAGTTACCTTTAAGCTCATGCTGTAGTATAAGCAGTTGTTCCTTCGCCAGACATCTTCCCAGTCCACTCCACTTGGCAGTCTCAGTTGCACTGCTGGTAGTATACTTGCCTTTGATGCTAGAAGATCAGAAGGCTATTGGTTCTATTCACACACCAGGTACTAACACTGCAGTGCAGCATAAGAGGGGGCAGGTTGAAGGTGCTGCACTTCTGAGCATGACGTCCTTCAGATGAGTCATTAAACAGAGGCCTCATTTGTCTGGGTTGGTGGTAGTTCATGTGTTTACAAAAGATCTGAAGTCACTTATTGAAAAGAGTAAAAGAATTTTCCTGGTACACTGGCCAAATTTCTCCTCATATAGTAGGAATACCACATTGTGCCCCTCCTGAAAAGAGGCCACTGACATAGCAGGACAAACCCTGTCAGTAAAGTAGAAAGAAACAAGTAAATAAAGCTATTATGTAACTACTAGGACCAAAGTTAGAGTACCCATATCTATAGTGAAAACGGGATTTTCTTTCTCTACTGTTCTAAGTCTGCTTTAAAACAGTATATATTCCTGTTTGATTAACTTATTTGCATTTAATGATAATATAAATAACAAACTTCCTGGTGCAATAACTACATTTCTCTTTAAAATGTATCCACTCACAACAGTTTTCACAGCATTGCGTTATGTAGTTTTCTCACTAGTGCCTCTCTTGAATTTTCTTAATTGCGGGGTCCTCATACCTACAGAATTTTTATCATTGAAGATAAAATTACATCTAGTGGTTATTTGTCAGGATACTAACCATTATATGCATTTTTTTTACTTTAAAGGAAAAAAAAAATAACTAAAGGTAATCATCTATACAAACAGTCCATGGTCAGTATCCAAGACTTAACAGTGCATCGTGGCACTGATGCTCCATAACAATGCAACCACTGTGAATGCCCTTAAATCTACTGTGCTCCATCTTATGGCCTGTACATCAACTACAATATAACATTGCTTAAATTTAAATATTACACAGCACAGTCATGTATCAATAGTCATTAGTATCTTAGCAACAGTATAAATTGCATTTTAATGGTTGCAGCTATAAAATGTACAACTACACAATTCTCACATAACAATCTATATTATTACACATCTTCTACCCTCACCACAAACCACAGCCATAACAGTAACATCCTGCAAGACTTCCCAAAATAGCAACATTTGTGATTGCATCTATATCACGTTTTTATATCCTGCCAAACCACACAAAGTTACTACATCAGGCATATCACCCACCCAAGTCCAACACATCCACAATGGTTACCCGAACATTTAACACACAAACAGACCACAAACCTAAAATATCCTAGCAAGCAGATGATGGAAACCTAGGCCCTACTTCTTTTATGATAAATTCACCCCATCCCTGTGTCATTTATCACAAATACTTTTATCAGCAACCAATTAGAACATTATTGGAACTGCTCACAAACACTTAATATTGACTACAGTAATGCTTGTAGTATATTCCAAACAATTCCACAAATCCAGACTTAGACAATCTAGAATAACCCAAATATGCTTGTCATCTTTGAATTCTGGTTAACACTGTACCTAATGAAATAAGCTCTTATTCTACCAGAATAAAATATTTGTCACTGAGATCACTATCATGATTATTAAACTTACCTACAAGGATTGACAAAGCCACTGGAAGGTATAGCATCCATCCACTACTGGATGCAGGTGTCACAACCTGACATATCTGCAAGTACTAGTATAGTGCCAAACTCACTAATTGATCCATTTTTACATGCCATAAAAGTCCACATATCTACCCCAAGTACACACACAAAACTTAATGAAGATGTGCTTCTCCATGCACACAAGGCTGTGAACTGGCAGTCCCTCTGGTATCTCCCACCAGATCCGGTAGTACAGTTCAATGACTGCTTGCATAGTACACCAACTGTTCTGGCATCCATCTGAACAAAAAGAGTAAAAATCCAACCAGTGCCATGTTGAACACAAAAAATAGCACTCCGGTTAATAATACATTGCTGGAAGATATGTAAAATCTCAAACCACACTAATGAGGAGACCATATACCAACAGTTACATAACTCTATAAAATGCCAAATTACAAGGGCAAAAAACAGGACTTGTGTATCAACCATACCGAATAAGCCAAAACTAAAAATAACCCCAAACAATTCTGGAGTTGCCTGAATGCTATACTAAGACTGACAAAACCTTGACATCATCCCCCTTCCCTAATTAAAAATTGTTTATCATCACAGCAAAATTCTGTACACATTTCACTGAAAGTTGCTGAAACCCAGTTTCACCACAGCTCCAACCAAAATTTCAGGCATCTTACGACAACACACTCCTCTACCAGTGCACAACCCCCACCTTAATTTGCATTCATATATCCCAAATCCTACAACACCTAAAAAAAAATCAAAACAAAGTCCACCTTATCAGATCGAATTCTGCCATTCAGAAATCACAGATTCATCGATCGTCTGTCTAATATGAATTCTGATAAATCACTCTGTGAGAGAAAGCTATGCAGTCAGGAAATGGAGGCTGTCATCATCATTACACTCCATAAAGCTGCCCATTCCAATGACCCTAGCCAAAGCATACCAAGTACACTACTCCCATCACTGTTGAAAGTCTTGAGAAGGTAATACACCAACAAATGACATAACACCTAATCAGTAACAACTTTGTAGCCTCCTTACAGCACAGCTTTACACAAAATTACGTAAGTGAAAACACTCTACTTCCAACAACATTAGAGAATAAAGGAATGGAAATAAAACAATCAGATGCATTTTATTCTTGACCATCATTTACTATACAAACATAAGATACAGGGCTTGGTTCTCACCTTGGGGGTTGCTATTATTTAAGCGAACGCTTAAAGTTGCGAATGCTATTTTGTCGAACCGGTTTATGTGAAATGTCTAAATGCTGAAAGCACAGAACAGCGATTTTTTTTCCTACGGAAAAATATCACTGGGCTGTTTTCGGGACTTTGCCATTTCCTCCACTGTGATGCGATCTCGGAGTTGGTATATTTAAGTAGGGGTGGTATGGAGGGCACCTATAATACCTTTATTTTGTGTTTGTTTGTTTTTGTTTTTTTTACAGATCAGCGATTTTTTTCCCTGGGAAAAAAAACGCTGATCCGTGTGTTTGACATTTTGGATTTTCAGAGTGTTTGGGTCGATTATATAACGTTCGCAATTTCAAGCGTTTGCTAATATAATATAGACCCACCTTGGGAGGTATGACTAGACTTAAAAATACCTCTTGGGGTAATTAACCTAGTAATTGCCTATAAACCTAGGCTACAAGACTTGTTCACATGCCTATGACTTCCATTTACTTACGCTCCCCAGAACTTTGTTATTTTGGATCAGTAAGGCACTACAAACTTAGTGCAGGGTGGTTGTGTGAGAATTTGCCAGTTCATTTCCACAAGAGTAGTTTTTGATACTATTTCATAGTCTGTTCATAGTGAAAACTTTCAGAAAACTGAAGACTGTTTCCTCAAACTGTTATGCTACTGAAAAGTTTTCTGAAGTACCTGTGACTGGCTCTGTATTGATTCCTACTGCTGTAATAATTTTCTTATTGCTAGAAACTCTTGCTATTTCTTCATAAATATTCACCAGAATGGTTTCTGAAGTTCATATGGTACACTTACTAAACAGAGTGGTTTAAAATAGTGTGTGGTCAGCAATGCAGAACATACTGCATCAGCCATAAACAAAACAAGTTCATTTTTAAACAAAAATTCACCATTAAAGGAACTGCTACTAGATGAAACAATACACTACTTCAACAATAGTTTCTAAAATTACTAGACACCCTAACTCCAGTCTGCAGTAAAAGAATTTAAAAAAAATCCTGTCCCTTGGCTAACCAAGGAATGTAAAAACTTAATGAAAAAAGGAATGTGGCCTGGGGTCTATGGAAGCAAAGTAAAAATGAATTTGATCTAACAATTCAAACAGCTATGCAACCAAGTGAAAAAATAGGTTACTAAAGGTAAACAATGGATGCAGTCACGGTGGTGCAGCGGTTAGGGTTGCCGCCTCACAGCAAGAGGTTCTCCTGTTCGATTCTCAGCTGGGGTGCCTTCTGTGTGGAGTCTGCCTATCCTCCCTGTGGTAGCATGGGTTTCCTCTGGGTGCTCTGGTTTTCTCCCACATCCCAAAGACATGCTGTAGGTGGATTGGACACTCTCAATTGGCCCTAGGTGTGAGTGTGTGCATGTGTGTGCCTTCTGTGGAAGGTTGGGTGTCGGGCTGGGAACTCTGCACCATAAAACTCCACTGCCAATCGTTCTGCAGACCATTGTTCTGCTCTGGCGACCCCTAACTGAGATAAGCCAAAAGGAGCACTATGCTCACCTACAGCAGGAGCATAAAACTAACCCCAAAAAATGTTGGTCCTTGATCACAACCCTATTTCACGCAGGGGCTAAAGAAGTCTCCAGGATTTCACTAAGCCACCCCCCCCCCAAATTGCTGAAGTCTTTAACAATCACTTCATAAAATCCATAACTGATCTGATCACTAAAACCCACAACTGCCCCTCTTCTTCTCTAATTTCCCCTAGTGATGTTCCTTCATCTAACCCAGACCCTCACCACCATCATGACACAAAACCCCTGTCTGAGAACCGTGCCACTTTCTTTCTACAACCAATACCTACAAGCCTCATAAAAAGATTACTTAACAAACTCAAACCCTGCTCTACTTCTGTGGATAACCTCCCTCCTACATATATAAAATTAGCTGCTGTCTCCATAGCATACCCAGTCAGCATCTTGATCAATTGATCAATATCTGAATCCATAGTACCTAACATCTGGAAAAATCCCATATCATCCCCATTCACAAAGGAGGCAATTCCACCGAACTTACCAACTTTCGACCCATAGCCATACTTTCTCTCATCTCCAAAATACTGGAAAAATGTATTCATCTTCAACTTATGAAATACTTGCAGCAACTCAACCTTCGTACAAGCATGCAACATGGCTTTTGTCTAGGCCACATTTCATCAACAGCCCTCCTAGCATTTACCGAATCTGTAAACAGAACTAGAGACACAGGTTGCTTCATATCTGCTCTATTTCTTGACCTCTCAAAGGCATTTGACACCGTATCACACCCATTACTCTTGAAGAAGATCTCTAACCTAGGCCTTACCCTTCCCACATTAAAATTGTTCCACAGTTACTTACATGATCGAAAGCAAGCAGTAAAATGGTTAAACGTTATCTCCCCCATTCTACTTAACCCCACTGGAGTCCCACAAGGCTCTGTCTTAGCACCCCTACTCTTTAATATATTTACAAACAACCTATGTAAGGCCTCTACTAGTGAAATATTCATACAATATGCAGATATGCTTGTCATACACTACCCAACTTCTCACTGTCATACAAAAAACTATTTCTGCTGTTGAATCCCGGATCACTAACTGCTAGTTATTCCTAAACCCTAAAAAAAAGTAAACTGCTTCTTTTTCAGCCAAAAACTACACTACTGATCTAAATTATTTCAAAATTCACTCTGCTGACAATACCACTATTGAAATAGTCCACCACACTAAGCTACTAGGTGCTTTCTTAGGCAATTACCTAAGGGTTGATCTTCTTGTCCAACAAAATATAAAGAAAACTTACCAGAAACTTAGCATACTCTACAGAAACAAGCACCCTCATCAACCAAAATTACTCTCACCAAAACTTTCCTTCTACCCTCCCTGATTTACGGCAGATCTATACTTACCAACTTATAGATCTCTACTAGATCCAAAATGGAACAGTTCTACAAAAAAGTGCCCAAGTTTGCCACCAACTCAAAAAATAGATCACACCACTGTATATCATTACAAAAAAAAAAAAAACTGGTTGGAATTCACTAATCACCTGCTATATGTGCAACTACTAACACTCCACAACATGCTTGCCCAGCTCTAAATAATGTCACAAAACTTTACAACCCAAACAGAACACTTAGGTCTGTAGATATGAAGCTTCTATCTCTAAACCCTCTAGAACAGCTGGACAAAGCCTATACTCTCACTATGATACAAAAACATGGAACTCACAACCACTACCATTAAGAAGTACTTCTAACCCACTAGCCTTCAAAACTTTACTAAAACAGCACAAGAACAACTCTTGGCAGTGCCCATGCACTGATCCAGGTTAATCTCTTCCCCAGTCCAGACTAATCTCTACTTCTCTCCCCACCACTCTCATACTATTCTGTCCCTCTCAGCAATCCCTCTTCCACTCTCCTCCTACCTCCTAGTACTATCCCTCCCTTCTGCTAATCCCTCCTACACTATCTCCCTCCACCTTCCTCTTTACCTTCCCTATCTTAACTAAGTGCCTCCTCATCTAAAACCTTACATTAAAATAAAACATGTACAGTAGCTGTACTTAGCTTAGCTGATATCCTATCTATTATGTAAATATGACTGTCAACTGTATATACGATGTTTTAGCCTCAACTTTGTAAAATGTCTAGTCATATGCCTCATTCGCAATGTTTCTATTACTTGTATTTCTTTTAATTAAGTATAAATATGTACGGAACTGGAGTGAAAGTAAGAATGCAAAAATAAAATAAAAGTAAATAGTCCCAGATATAAAATCCACAGAATTTATTTCAGGCAAATTGCAAACGGATAAGCGCTTTCACTATGTTAGCTTCATCAGATCCATGATAAAATTCCCTAACAAACGGCATTATATATAAAGAAACATGAAAGCAATCAACCTATCAGATGAATACATTGAAACTGTGTCTCTATTTAAAGACATAGCGTATTACAAAGAACTACAAAGATATGACAAAATATAAGAACAATATAAAATGTAAAAACAAATATGTACATTGTATACATATATGTGAAAAACGCACACATAAAAAACATAACTTTTATGTTTCAGCCTGTAACTGGAGATTTTCTCCACGGGCCTCAGCTGAAATCTGGTTCTTTCTGACTCAGTCGGACCATCCCGGTAAACAAATGTCAAATAAATAAATAAATAAAACTATATTCATACCAACCATACATAATCAAAATAATTAATTTTCATTTCTCAGAAAAGGTAATTTTGGCAAATTCTTAGTTATCTGTTGTTTTATTTACTAATTTTTAAAGTTTTATTTACTAAAGTTAATTACTAAAGGAAAACTAAAGGGATCTGCATAGGACAATGGCTATATGGAGTGTTTAAAAAAAGATTTGATGCAGATAGAGGGATTATTCATACTTGGATAATCAATTTTTGTTAGTCTTTCCAAACTCATTAAACAGCCAAAATGTAATATATATGCTTGTTAGCATCGCAGGAAACATAACTTTTACAGAAATATTTTAAATGTTATGACTGTTACTGAAATATTTTAAAGTTAGTTAGTTGGAGATGGCCCAGACAACTTACAAACTTGTACTACCTTGTTCTTACAAAGGCCTGCTACAGTTTTATGATGTTAAGTTTTGATGGGATAACAGAAATTTTCTGTTTACAAACAAGAAAAGATTTTCCCAGACTGGAACCAAAGACATATTTTAATTGTGCCAGCTTCTCCCATGGCCAGATGTTTGAATCTTTGCATGTAAAAAGCAAATGTATGAGGGAAAATCAAGACTTCTGAAAAACAGAACATATAAATATTTAAATGGAAGTGAATACCTTCTGGTATAGAGGTTGTGTTCCCAGATTTGATACTTCTGAGAGGGTTCAGTTACAAAGATTAGCCAGGATCATCAGAGCAAACTTCTGAAATACCACATCCTCCTTTTGGACAGAAGGCATGGGAAGAGGTCCTGCAAGGCAAGATCTAGATGGGGGTCTACATCATGTTTGCCTAAGAGATATTCGCACAGTTGTAAAGCTAGATTTGACAGTCCATTACTCGCACATGAATTGATGGGCAAGATCAAACTATTTTGTTGACAATGCACTAACACCACTCAGGATCTCATACTAAACAGATAAATACTATCATTATTCTGGGAGCTGGTTGACAGACTGAAGCTCCATCATTGCTCTAGTGGTTATTTAGATCATCAGGTATACAAACAGAAAACAGTGTGCAGGTCTTAAGGTGGTTGATGATGTGAAAAACATACACAGTTCAGCAAAGAAAAAAGAAATAAGAGTAAAGACATGGTAACATAGTTAACAAAACTGTAGGAGCAATATGAGGACTTGGAAACAAAGATCAACACAATGGAGAACATACAGTAATATTCTGGGAAGTGTTGCCAGTTCATGGAATGGATGACAATAAAATGCTGTACATCTCAGGAAACAACAGATGTTAACAAAGTTAGTGCAGATCTCAGGACTTTATTTTGTTTGGGAACTGGGGACGTACTGGAGGTAATGCAGGCTTATCAACATGATAGTCTGCATATGTCTGGGTAGGAGCCAGATGTAAGTGCTTCATTACTTAACACTTAAACTAGCCACAGAGAAAGGTACACAAATGTTAGAAAAATCCTGGCATCTTTCTGTGAAATATCAGTGATTACAGACAAACTCTGACAATGTATAAGCAGAAGATGATCAGAGTTCAGTGGAAAGGAAGAGAAAAGCAGCATATCATATTATATTATATTATATTATATTATATTATATTATATTATATTATATTATATTTATGGATGAAGCAACAAGGGTGAAGAAAACAATGGAAAGCTATGACTATCATTGTTCCTGGTTTTGGAAAATAATGCCTAAACTAGTGGTTGTCATGTAAGGAAAATTCCTTGATAGTACTGCCAGCAGTAGAAACATATTAGCAAGAGAGAACAATAACTGGAATTTAAACATGTCAGGGTCCTCAGGATACAGGATGGATTAGACATTATATAAGAGAAGATGCAGTGGAATCATGTTAATAGACTGATACCTTTTTTACAAACAGCACTTTCAGTAAAACAGAGAAAATCTGTTTTTTTTGGGGGGGGGGTTGCAATGGGGAAGCACCCCCCCATTGTGGGGGACACCTCTCAAACTTAATATACCAAACTCCAAGGTTGCACAACAGTGGAGAAAAGGAAGTTCTCCACTGTCAGCAAAAGTGCTTTCGACAAAATGTTTTCAGTCACCAAAACAGATGTTGAGCTGGCAGCTCTCTATGAACCTATGAGAAGGAATCAATGCAATAGCAAAGAAATAGAGGAAGTGGCATGGGTTATTCTGGGGACTGAAAATGGTAGTGCAATTAACATGGAGCTGTAGACACCCCCTGCCCCTCACCTCCCATATGGGGGAGGGAGATAAGAAAATAATACGTGGAATAATACATGAAAAGGAGAAACAAGTCTATTTATTTATTTCCTTTTGATGTATTTAAACATTCTATCTCATGTGCAACTCCTACCTTCACACTCACACTTTCTTTCATCTATTCCACACTCTTCTAAATGTCCCTGTGAATACTCATTCCATCACTATTCCTGTAGTCTGTTCCATGTCTCCATGAAAAAAGTACTTTTCTAGATACAGGAAACAGTCATTCCTACAAACTGGTCTCTGTGCTCCTTCCTCTCCTCTGTATTTCTTGATCAGGATGATACCTTCATATCTTACTGCCACTACATCATGTGCCCAATCATGCCCCTCTTTAGAAAAGTACCAGTTCTTCAAGCCTCTGGTTGTAGCCTTTCCTCACCATCCCATACAGCCTTTTAGTAGTTTTCCTCTTGCCCCATCCCTCACCTTGTATGGCCTCTGAAATGCACCCAGTACTCACGGTGTAGTCTTACCAAGGCCCAGTAGCACAATATCATTATTGCCTTTGCTCATGGACTCTGTTCCACTGAAGATGTACCCAACATTCTGCTTTTAACGCACACTAAGCAAAAATACTTTGCATTTGCCCACACTAAGATGCAGCTGGCAATTTTCTGCCCCATAGATCAAACTTTCTGTATACTTCATTAGGCTCTGTCCCATTTTCCATAACTGTATCTGTGCCTGTATTACCTGTGAAGAGAATGATCCTCTCCTTCCTTCTCCACAGGAATCTCAGAAACAAAAACAGGGAAGCATGTGGAACACCAGACTGACCCAAAAGTACTGTTACACACATTCCTTATTTCTGACATCATGTTTTTGCCACAGTACTCAGTGTCCTACAATTAATCCATGAAGAATAAGTGTTGCCTTTCTAGGTCTACACCCAGTCTCTTCAGACTTCCTAGCTTCTGAGTCTGTGGCAGTGAGTAAAAGGCCTGGATGAAGTACAGATGGAGCAAGTCTCCTATAACTCCCATGGCAAGTTATCCTAGAACCCTGTATTTAAACAGGGTTATATCTGATTAATAACTGCATACATTAGAATTAGTTGTTGACTTTTAGACTGTTGTCCTCTTGGAAATCGGACAGTCTTTCTCCTCAGGGTACTCTGTATGTTTCCCTTTGTGCTGGTGCTAGGCTAATAGCGTTATACATAGATGAATTTCTCCTGTACCTCCCGATAGACAGTAAGAGTGCTACACTTGTATTCCAGGCCTTAGGCATTTCTGTACTGCCCAGTTATCTGTTACATTTCTGTTCTACCCAGTGAATATTAACTGTTACATTTCTCTGTATTGCTCATGGATCTATTACTTTTCTGTGCACTGCACATGGATCTATTACATTTCACTGTACAGTACTGCCCAGGGATCTATTAATTTTCTATGTACTGCACAGTGATCTGTTACATTTCTCTGTTAGGATACCAGCTAACCTAATGGCTATATACCTAAGGAATCTGTGAGGCAACCTATATGATCTTAATGGTTTATTCTCTGTAAAGGCATCTAGTTTCATCTCCATTTCCTTCTTCTTTGCCCTGTCCACTTTCCGCTATCCCACCCCACATTATGGCATCCTTCCCTTGCTTGCCTTAGTAAAGAGAGAACCAGAGTATTCATTATTTCTGTGCCTTTTTCTAGTTCCATGACTTTCCTCTCATCTTTACTTAGCCTGGACAGATATCTATCTTCCTTCCTCCTTTCTGCTAGACCTAAAAAGTATTTGTTCTCCTTCCTAATTCTTTGTGTGAACTTCCCTTCAACTCTGTTTGCTTCCCTAGCTTCCTTTGTTGCTGTTCTACTTGCTTTCTTGTATTGTGCTTTATCAAGCTCCCCCTTCACTCTCTTCTACCTCCCATATTTATTATTTATTTTTATTTATTTTATTTTACATTTGTTGACCGGGCCAGTCCAGCTGGATATATGTCCATTTTCAGTAGAGGCCCGGGGGGAAAAGCTCCAATGGTTATTACAAGTTTAAACAGAAAATAGGCAATACAAGATTAAAATGTATAAACAGAGTTAGTTAATATATGTAATATACAAATATGATATGAGCAAAAACAAAAGAGTAACAATAATATGTCTTAAAAAATGAAATAAAAAGTTTTTTTTTTTTTATGGATTACAATGGTCATACAGTATATATGAGATAACATTTATCTACATAGATGTTATGTAAAGGGAGAGCTATCAAGGATACAGGGAGAAGAGAATGAAAGAATTATGGTAGGAGAAAGAGAGAGGAAGAAGGAAAGTTAATCTGGGTTGGTACAGGAGCAAAGCCAGTGATTATTGAAATGCATTTTCAGTTGTCTTTTAAAGAGTGGTAGTGCAGACAAAGATGAGATATCAGAGGGTAGTTTGTTCCACATTTTACCAACAGAGTTGGAAAAGAGGCAGTCACCTGCAGAGTTATTTGGTTTGGTAATATTAATCAGTAGTTTGTTTGAAGAACATAGCTGTTTCATGTTATTGTATGGTAAAATGAGGTTAGAGAGTATTGGTATTTTAGTTGGTTGATATAGAATATTGTGAGCTATTAAAAGCTGTTGAAGTATGAGCTTGTTGGGAAGTTCAAGCCAACCTAGTTGTCTTAGGTTCAGGCAGTGGTGAGTTCTAAACAGGGATCCTGTAGCAAATCTAGCAATATTATAGTAAGATGTAACAAGTTTCTTGAGGTTGTTTTTGGAGAGATTAGTGTAAATGGGGGGAAGCATATAGAAGAGTAGAGATAAGGTGAAATCTGGGTAAGGTGGTCCTTGCTTCAAGTGTAAAGAAGGGTTTGATTCTGTAAAGGGATCCAATTTTTTTGTTAACTAATTTTATTGTGTTGTTGATGTGAGAGTCAAAGCTTAGATTATTGTCAACAGTTATTCCTAATAGTTTTGTAGTGGAATCTGGAGAAATGAGAGTGCTATCAGTGGAAGTAAGAGTGAAGTTAAGTGGGGTAGATTTAAGGGTAGGTGAGAACAGTAACAGTTTGGTTTTCTTGGGGTTGAGGAGAAGGCAACGGTCTGAGAACCATTGTTCAACAGTGGTAAAAGCTTTCTGGGTAAGAGACTGGAGTTCAGTTTGAGAGGTAGCAAACATATGCCTTATTTTTTGTTGTAATGTATTGCATAACCATCCAATGTAACCACATCAGCCTTCTCCGCTTTTTACTTTTGGTTTTGTTGCATAAGCCTTTGTCCATATTCCTGAGTTTTCCATCTCATTTTCATAAACGGCAGAGAAGGAGCTGTTAATATTCCCTGTTTTAACTGAAGCACTATGACTAGAACCACAAAGAAGAAAAGGTCATTCTTGAAGCCATACTAGGGACAGGTCTCAAGCAATTTTTACTAGAACCTAGTCAAGAAAGAGCAACCTTGGTTCACGTGTTCTAAAATGAGGAGGTTGGGGGGGAGCAATATTTCAGATCAGGAACTAGACAGCCATTTGCGAACAAGTGGTGTGGTTCACCATCAAATAAATATGGAGTCTGGTCAGTCAAAAGCATTCATAAAGGAAAAAAAATGAGAATTATCAGATCTAGTCATTATAAAAGTCCAGAAAGAAAGTTTAAAAGAAAGGTTCCCCAAAAGAATTCCAGAAACTAAAAGCGCACAAGCCAGTCTGACTTTAAATGCTTTATGTTAGACTTCTTTTGATATCTGAAGGGAATCTGTTAATACTACTGTTCAATCATTTAACAAATCACTAGAGAAGTATAGTATTACTTTAGACTAAAACAGGACATGTAGGATTGCCATTTGTGTGAGTAGGAGACAGAGACTGGAAAACTACTGCCTCAGTTTAATCTCAGCTAGCAAAGAATACGATGCAACAGGAATTCACAAAAGGAGTTAAACAACACAAATATAACAAGAGTCCTTTGACTGAAAAATGAGGGTATTAGAAATCACTGTGAATGCATCATACTGAAACTTTATAAAGGCATTAGACATGGCACTATGTAGCAGGTTATTGAAAAAATAGAAATAAATGAAATAGATGATAGGTTCTATTGTCATATTAAAGGGAGTCCAATAAGCTAAAAATATACTGATGAGTAGGATACCACAGAAATCAGCACAGCGCTGGCCATTTCAGTGTCTTTACAACTGATAGTACGCAATGTCTAAAAAGTAAAAGTTTACTTTTTCAATGATAACAAGATGATGTAAAAGGGCTAATACACAGCAAGTTGAAGAAGAAAATAAATAAAAAAAATTGGCAGGATCAGAAAAAGATTCTAATATATCCATTCATTTTCCATTACTTACTTTATTCTTTTTAGGGTCATGGATCATAGGAGGTTACTAGGCTAATAGCCCTGGGGCCCTTACAATCCTAGCCAAGAGTTTATCCCCAAAAAGAAACTTCAGTCAGCACCTATTGCCCCTATAAACGAGGGACACAGGTGGAACCCCTGGGACAAATTTGTGGCTTCCAATCCATGCATCAAGGTTGCGCTTGAAGAGGGTCAGCGACATACTCTGATGGGTATGGGAAGTCTATTCCAGGGACAGGGCAGCCTCTAAGAGACAAATCTGTCTCTCCAGCAGGCTTTGTTGATGTCACATATTAGATTTAGGCATTTTGAGTGGGTAATGCGCGGAGTTAGACTTAACGGATATGAACCATATCTAGTAGGTAGGGTCCGAGATTGTCTTGTAGGTGAGACACAGATCACCTCTGAGCAATCTGTATGATACCAAGTAGAGTTTTAGTGATTTGAGCCTGTCCACATATGACAGGTGTTGGAGGCCATGGATTCTTTTTGTGAGGTATTTCTGTGGCCCTTCCAGTTGATGCAGGTGTTTGGAGAGGTACATACCAAACAGGGCATTGTACTCAATTATTATTATAATTATAATTATTACTAACATTTATCTCTTGCATCCTAAAGCCATCCCTGACTCTGGAACAGCCTCAACATTTACAGTTCAATGAAGGACAACTTTGAAAGATGTATGATTATCTGGCTGACTATAAATAGTCTGCAGGTCTGCTGTCAGAGGTGGAGGCACCTATTTTTGCCTTGTGAGTCCTATCAGCGAGACAGTTGGCAACCCACCTGATGAGATAGGGATTTACGCCAAGTTGTGTTAGCTTTTCAAAGTTGCCCGAGTGGGGGATTGTGTCAAAGGCTTTGGCCAAGTCAAGGTAAGCTGTATGTACTGACTTTCCTTCATCCAGGGCCTTGGTGACAGTCTCAAAGAAGTCAACCAGGTTCAACAGGTACTATCCGCCCTTGACGAATCTGAACTGGGTGGGGTCAAGTGCTTGGAGATTGCCTATGTCCTTGTTTATGAGATCCATAATAATATGCTCCATGGCTTTATAGATCAGACTTGTCAAGCTAACAGGGCAATAGTTTCCAAGGTCAGTAGTGGCACCACCTTTGTGCAAGTGGAAGACAATGGCAGTTCTCCACTCTGCTGGAATGAAGCCTGTACTTAGGCTGTGGTTGAATAGGATGCTCAATGGCAAAGCTAGTTCTTGCTGAAGATGGTGCAGAATACAGAAAACCAGTCTTGAATCACAAGGACACACACACACACACACACACACACACACACACACACACACACACACACACACACACACACACACACACACAGACACGCCCACATACACACACACTCACACATGCACACAC